>NC_085085.1:15482042-15532042 GCF_963422355.1 Corticium candelabrum
AGTAATGTATCAAGCACTCCAGTCAATCCGTTTGCATTGAAGTCTGCTGTCTCAACAAGTAAGTTGACATATTTTTTGCTAATATATTCAATGGTGTGGTTTAACTTAACTCTATCAGCTCCAGCTTATGGCACTGGAATGAATTCTCAAGTAATTTTTTCTGTAGCATTTCCATGTTAATTTGTTGACTTGTGTTTTCATTTTGCAGCTTTTTCAGGGAATTTCAAGTGGAACCACAGGCTTTAGAGGTATATATATATATAATATATATATATATATATATATATATATATATATATATATATATATATATATATATATATACTATCAATTTTTTTATCTCACTGCATTAGTATAGACAGAGGCTTGAACATGAGAAAGTAAAGGGATGGCAAACTAATTACGTCAAATTGTATTTGCAGACCAATTTTTATACTCTGTAGATTTACCTGAATAGAACAAGGAATATAGTCGTGCTTGTGATATTACTACGGCTATGCTATGTTTTGTGAAACAATGTAATTTGATGCACAAGTTAATTGTTCATTGACTGTCTAGGTACCGGTCCTTCTTCTCCACCTGGACCATTTTCTCAGACTGCTTTGCAGCCGAAATTAGAAAGCTCAGGCTTTGGTGTTTCACAAGGACAGGCTATGGGCCAAACTGGTATTTGGAGAAAATCCCGGTACATACATATGTAAACAGGACCAATGTGGCTACTTTTAGGATCAGAATTTGGTGCACCGCCTGTGTTTGGCAGTCGTCCTACATTTGGATCTTTCGGTGGTAACCAGTTTGGTGCAAGTCCACCATTTGGAAACATGAGTGCCAGTACGAATACCCCAGGAAGGTCTGTCATTTACAACACATATTACACAGTAGGTAACATACTTGTTGTTTAGAGTGTTTGGATCAAGCTCAGGATTTAACCAGTATTGATTTATTTGTGTCAATAATGTTTATGCTGGCAATCAATAATCTCTAATAGGTCTGGGTCTAACCTGTTTGGAGAAATAGCCAGCCAAAGCATCCCGGGTCAACAGCAGAGTGGCTTTGGACTGCTGGCTTCAGACAGTTCAGGTCAAAATTTCTCGTTTGGGCAAGGGCAACAGGGTCTTTTTGGAATGGATGCTTCTCAGCTTGGGCAAGGTGGTGGATTTGGTGCTATGTCTGAAAACTTGAGTGGCAGCTTGTTTGGATCTAATCAAGCATATAGTGAGACATCAAATCAGTGAGGCTGTGTTTATATCATTGGCATTTACTAGAACGATTGCATACAGCTTGGTTTTGGTTTTAGAAGGCAAGCGTTTACTGCCAGAAGAAAATAGACTATCAAAAAATGAGGAAATGAGGACAATATTGCGTGTGTAATTGTTTAATTACAGGACAGTTGTAGTCATACTGAGTCACATTACTTTGTTTTGTTAAAGCCCAGATTACAAATTATTGTAGATAATATGCTGTTGTTACTAAACTTATATTGATCATTGTTGATTTCAATCAACCAGTGATTGATATCTGGGATATTATTGTATACTTAATGTTATACGTCTCAGATGGCACTAGGCATGTCATAGCTGTGTCCTCTAGCTAGCGTCTGTTGCTCTCCCAAGAAAATACATGCGCAGTGTGATAGTCTGGTCTCCGAAGGCTGCAGCTAACTCGCGCTAGACCGTTGCAGTGTACATTCAAGCTGTCGATGGGTTCGCCTGTTTTAGTAAGTTTTACTACGACTACTTGCAGGGTTAGCGGAAGCATTGAATTTTTTATTAGACAGACGTCACTCACGCGCTGTCTCGGCCGACTTACACTGCAAGATGCTCAGAAGTGAGAAACGTATTTACAAGACTCTCTGTCAAGGTAATACAAACACTTGCTCATTCTATTAATCAAAGATGGGTCTAAAATGTAAGAGTCGTGTTTTTCTTGTTTTTATTTCCTGTTGTATGATTTTGTTTTAATATTTATGTTTTAATATTAATGTTTTATGTTTTTAATCTTTTATTTTTTAATATTTATGTTGTATGCTTTAATATTTTATTTGTATATTTATATTTTATGTTTTTAATATTTTATGTTTTAGTATTTATGTTTTATGTTTTTAATATTTTATTTGTATATTTATGTTATGTTTTTAATATTTTATTTGTATATTTATATTTTATGTTTCTAATATTTTATTTGCATATTTTAATATTTTTCTGTTCAATATATTTTAGAATTTAATATTTGCATGTTTTAATATTTTTATGTTTTAACATTTTATGTTTTAATATTTTATGTTTCAATATTTTAGTTTAATATTTTTTAATATTTATGTTGTCTCCAACAGGATTTGCATCAAGTGTTTCCACAGCTTTTGGCTAATGTATTTGGCTTTCATGGCTCTATGGATTGGGGATTGAAATCACTGACTCGAGCACAGTATCAGCTTGACTTTGACGCAGTGTTGGCATTTCTCTCTCCCAATGGAACAGCTTTCCAGTTGATCGAAACACTGCAGCGTGATCCGGATGTACTATTTGAATTTCCCGTTTCTTGCCTTCCTGTAAGTTGAGTTGTTATGCAGCGACAAAGGTTGATGTTTGTGCAGTGATTTGACGGTTGCTGTGTTGCAGGCAGCCACGAAGCAACAACTTATGTTTGGCACAGTTCCTTTGTTGTATCAGAAGAAGCTTCAAAGACCACATAACAACTTTGGAAGAGTAGTGGAAAGCAATCAGCCTGTCATTTGGCTTAGTATCAGTCAATTTTTATAGCTATGGGCATGTCTGGCTACTAGACAATCTCTGTGTCTTCTGTTTATTTGTTTGTGTGATCATCTGATCTTTGTTCGTTGCTCTGTGTGTGTGTGTGTGTGTGGGTGTGTGTGTGTGTGTGTGTGTGTGTGTGTGTGTGTGTGTGTGTGTGTGTGTGTGTGTGTGTTGTATGTCATTTGTCATTGCCTGTATATTATCTAAATCACGTGATCGCACGTGTCTTTGAAATCTTGTGCAGCATTGTCTTTGACAGTTGATAGATGCATTTGAGTACTACATGTTTCACTTTGCGTATTGGCTGGTTGTTTGGGCGTCTTCCAAATCTGTATGCACATGTTGGTTTTCTGAGTTTCGCAACAGTTTTCTTTGTATTATTTATATAAACAGGAGCCACCATGGACTGACTTGGGAAATTCTCTTTATTTGGCTATTCTTGATTCCTACTGTAGAGCTTTCTTGCCAACTGAGGGAAATGTCAATGTCAGGTTGACGTCGACTATGTCTTCTCAACTTTCCTCTTTTCCAGTGAGAAGCACACAGTCTCCACTGCCAAGCAGTACCAGACATCATTGGTATGAACATGAACACTATATGAAGATATAATATTTACACTGTCTTATACATGATGCTCAAGTGTAGACTTGTGTAATGCAGTCTTAACTAATGCAGTGAAGTGTTGTATGTTATGTATGGAAGTAACCTGTTGATTGAGAGGTGTTTTTATCAAGTTGTTACATAGAGTTTTAGGACTTTTTTGGTTGATAGTATGGCCAGATTGGAATGTTTTCAACATGCTAACAACAGACAGACAGACCTAGAGCCAGTTATATTTGGTTTATTGTTTGGGTGAATTTGCTAAGAATCTTTAATTTTTAAATAACTAAGACATGTAGGCAGCAGATAGCACACACACACACACACACACACACACACACACACACACACACACACACACACACACACACACACACACACACACACACACACACACACCTTCAACCTTCAACTGCCCATCCACATGGATGATGGCGAAACGCAGAAAGCGTAGGAAAAAGGAAGTCACTATCTGGTAAATACGTCACAAATCTAAATACATTGATGACATTTATGTGTTTTCTTGTCACTCTCTCGTGTGAATAAACGACCGCATCTGTCGCACTTGATTCCGGCCTTTGCTCGTTCCCGGGGATCTAGGCGATTTTGTTCTCTGTTGCAATTGTGTCTTTTTCCGTGTTTGTAACTTAAACAGTCGCTTGCAGGTAGTGCACAGCAGAGGCTGTTGGTCTTGACATCTGCTGGGATCGGCTCTGTCACAAGCCTTCTGACTACTTTGGGCATTTTCTAATTCTACTCTTGAAGTGACGATTGAGTTAATTTTGCTAGCACAGATGTTCTTCCACTTCTGCCTGTCCTGCATAAGCTGGGGCCAGGTGCTTGTTAGGCCAACCACTTTGAGGTCTTTGCAATCCTGTCTTTCCACCTTAGTCTGACCCCATGCGCTGGACGAGTTGATGGTAGCCACGCATGAAGCAGCTGCTTGGGCAGACGATGATCTTCCATACGTTCTAGATGACCAAGCCATCTAAGCCGCTGAGCCATCAAAGAGTCTTCTGCAGTTTCAAGATTGCCAAGCTTGTGCCTGATGTCATTTGATGTGATTTGTTCCAATTGTTGATTATTAAACTTGTCTATACCCAGCATGAAACGGTGACATTGATTTGTAAATGTGACAAGCCTTGTGATATCTGTTCTAGTCACAGCCCAAGAAGATGACCCATACAGTAGAACTGATAAGACAGTTGACTGGAACAGCACATTTTTGTTTCAGATGTTACATGGGGAGACTGAAAGACAGCTTCTTTTAGTGCTCCAAAGCACTTTCCTGCTTGTGCAATTCTTTCTGTTATGTCCAGGTCTAAGCTCAAATCATCCGATACGATAGAACCGAGATACACACACACACACACACACACACACACACACACACACACACACACACACACACACACACACACACACACACACACACACACACACACACACACACACACATTCACATATACATACACACAATAGATATCTAATGTAGAAGACAGGAGAGATAAACATTGGATAGCGGACTAGATGTGTATATATGTATGAAACCCAAGCCACTAACAAACATTTTATGAGTATGTCTTTGATGGTAATAGTATGTTTGTTTAGGTCACCTGAGACTGCTTTGCTATCATGGAATGGTCTCAGTTCTCCATGTGATTACAAACCAGTGCCTGGACTTTTGAAAGCATCTTCTTTGACTTTGTCTACGTCTGGTCTTATCAGCTGTCAAGAGAATTATGCGAATGAGACTTGGTGTTCTGAAACATTTGCACAGGTGACAACCTGATACTTGGGTTGGCACAAAATAGTCTCTCAGTTTGGCTATCTTTGTGTCTGTCGTGCATGTGTTTTTGTCTGTTTGTGTCATTGTCTTTTGTTGGTTTTACTGTGTATTTGTTTGTCTGTTTGTTGATACTTAATTCAGTGTCTTTTCCATGTATAATGAATCCTCTGTAGTGGTGAAAGTTTTCATTTGTATGCTTATCATTACAATGAAAAAGTTAACTATATTGAATTTAATAATGTTTATGCAACCATCGATGCTTTACTTCGTGAGTGTTTGTTTTAGACGTGTTGATTTGTTTGTTGTGTATGCAGATTTTGGTCGAGTTTTGGTTGAACCAAGTGCTACCAGAGCAATCTGTTGGAATCAGCTTTGTGAATGTTGGACAGGTGAGGATGTGTTACTGCAATCTGAAGCTGTGTGTGTATGCATGCATGCACGTGTGTGTGTGTGTGTGTGTGTGTGTGTGTGTGTGTGTGTGTGTGTGTGTGTGTGTGTGCATGCATGTGTGTGTGCATGCATGCATGTGTGTGTGTGTGTGTGTGTGTGTGTGTGTGTGTGTGTGTGTGTGTGTGTGTGTGCTGTTTGATTACTACAACTAATCACTTGTTTATAGACATTGATGCCACCTCAAGAACATGTTCGGCTGGTGCGTGGCTTGATAAAACGTGTACACGGCTTTGCAACAGGAGCAAGCAGAAATCAAGACCAGTCTTTGGTTACTCTACAACTTCGAAGGTTAGATACTTGCAACAGAAATGGCATTATTTAGCACAACTGAGGTTGGGTGCTATTAGAACCATCATTCCAAATGTCTTCCAGAAGAAGACATTGACTTTTCTTCACCACTTGTTTATTCACTGGCCATTAGACTCAACATTTCGAGTGGTATGTGATCACTGTTATCTATTGTAACTGGTGTACCTCAGTAGCGAAGAGCATCTACTAACTTGTATGTAAACCAATTAGACTATACAATAATGTTATTGTATCAATTTATTGTAAGTTTGGAGGTAGCCCAACAACATTTAGAGACCCACATATTTTGTACTCAGGTTGCTATTTGAGATGTGCTGGTAACAACATCTGGTAACAAGTTCAGATAGTTATGCTGCTGGTAACAACATTTGGTAACAACTTCAGATAATTATGCTGCTGGTAACAACATTTGGTAACAACATTTGGTAACAACATTTGGTAACAAGTTCAGATAGTTATGTGCTGTAACAACATCTAGTAACAAGTTCAGATAGTTATGCTGCTGGTAGCAACATCTTGTAACAAGTTCAGATAGGTAGGTGCTGGTAACAACATCTGGTAACAAGTCTAGATAGTTATGCTGCTGTAACAAGTTTTACCAGTCTTCTAAATTGTATAGACGAGAAATTTGTTTAGACTGTACATGTATACACATCTTTCATGGTCAAATGGATGCACCCAAAGAAAATATATTGTCATTAGAAATCGTAGTCGTGACAATTATGATATGACTTGACTTGACTGTTTAGATTAGCCTATTGTATCATTGTAGAACAAGTCACTGTTTTAGACATCTAGAGTATATGTACTAGCATTGGAAATGGCTGTCTAATTGTATGGTCCTGTGCTACTACAGTACTAGTATGTATCAGGGATGTGATGCGTATAGTATGCAGTAGTTTGTTTAGTGTAACATTGACATACTCTGAGGTGAGATTTGATGTTAGAGCTGCCATTCGTGGCTAGAAGCTGTATATTTGGCAAAGAAAATATTATAGTGTAGCAACCACATCCATGCTATAGCAGTCATTTGTATAGGTTTTGGAAACTTGGCTTACATACATTCAACCATGGCGCTATGTTACTAATAATGGTCAACAAAGTCCTAACATGAGACAACCGGACTGGAACCACTGGTCTGCATTAGCAAATATTTGACTGAATGTTAGGCAATATAGTTGTTTACTTTGTGAACAGGAAACCATTTATTCAAGATAACATACAGTTTTACACCATGTTGATGACGGAATTTCTTCAGAGGGCTCTCAAGTTGAATCTGATGGACTTAAGAGATACCGTTTTGATCCAACGTGTTGCCAAGGTCAATAGCATTGTTGTGCATTCACACTGCGCTGTTGTTTTCATGTTGTTTCATGCTATTATTTATTGTAAACTTGCTGTAGGTGTTTTCGGTTCGTGATTTAGTGGCTATTATAGAGGATTGTGATACTGATGCTGTAGTCGAGTCTTCAATCAGCGCTGTGACTGTGTCAGGGTTTCTACCTGCTATAAATTCAGCTACTCAGAGTCAATACAATCATCAGCTGGTGTGTAGCCTAGACTAGCATTGATCGCATGTAGAGTTTATTCAAAGGCTTTTAAAGTGGTTTTACGTGTGGTTTGGTCACTATCAAGTTACTGTGTGTGTGTGTGTGTGTGTGTGTGTGTGTGTGTGTGTGTGTGTGTGTGTGTGTGTGTGTGTGTGTGTGTGTGTGTGTGTGTGTGTGTGTGTGTGTGTGTGTGTGTGTGTGTGTGTGTGTGTCACACACGCACACGCACATACGTGCATGTATTGTTAGTTTCTTGTATGGCATGTCTTTGTTGGTTGGTTGCTTGTCTGTTTGCCTGGTAGCAACCTGCTTGTTTCTACTTCTGTCTTTGCTCAAAAGTGATTTAATTAAATGTTAAAGCTTATGTGAAAGAGCCAAATAGCTAATGGGTTTTCTATGCAACTGTCTGAGTGGCTTTCTATTTTCTGCTTAGTAAGTGTCATGCAGCTGCTTAGTCAAATTAGCCTTCTGCGTAGCTTTCATTAATGTATTGGTTTAATTAAGGTGCAATATCTGATGGGCAACATATCTCAAGCTCTTTATTTGCTGAAGAAGAACACATCCCAACCCGCTGCTTTTCAAACTAATGCCCCTGCTGTCTCATTGAACTCAATAGGTTCAGTTTTCTTGAACGCATTGAAGTCATCTTTGTCTTTATTTATGAATAATTCAAAACCTGAGAGACAGTCTGTTGTCTCAGTGGGTGATAGAGCAAGAACCGTTCAACAACTAGAGTTGGCATTTGATTTTTTTAGACAAGGATTTGAAGTGAGTGATTGTGTGGATAATTTGTAACTTGCTACTTGCTAAAGTAGATTATGGTTGTTGTGTGGGTAGGTTACAGATGTGCTGTTATCACATGCAGGCATCATGTCAGGGCAGCCTTTAAGTAGTATGTCATTGTCAACGTTGGATGAACACATTGGTAGTGCACTGGAATCAAACAGCATCAGTGTTCCTAGTTTTGCAGAACACGGTGCTCTCTCACGTATAGGTAGTCTGGAGCCTGATTATCTGCAAGGGTCAGATAAACAGATACTGTCGTCACTAGGAAGACAACAGGTAAGTATGGAATAGTGCTCTTTACAGTAAGTGAATTGAATTGATGTGGACACACACACACACACACACACACACACACACACACACACACACACACACACACACACACACACACACACACGCACACACACACACACACACACGCACACACACACACACACAAAACTGAAACTATTAAAGTGCATGTAGTGGTTGCCACCGTGTGTGTGTGTGTGTGTGTGTGTGTGTGTGTGTGTGTGTGTGTGTGTGTGTGTGTGTGTGCATTAGTATCGTTGATTGGTATTGGTGTGTTTAGGTTATTCGAGGTATTCGAAAGTGTAACCCTTCAACTGTCAAGCCACGCATAGATCCTTTGCTTATGCCTATTTGTTCTCATGAGAATGCCATCTTAGTTCGCTTATTACATCATGTCTCACAGAAGCTGTACGACAAGGTCAGTGCAATGTAGCTACTTATCAATTTCTGCAGGAGGTCAGCTGTCTGTCTGTCTGTATTTAAGATCGGTCCAACTCTGTTACAATGGCGTGGTAATGGTGGTCCACTCAGCTGGTTGGCGACTGCCATTTTGACAGAACCTGTTTCAGGGTGGAAAGAGATTGATTGTCATCGTGCATCAACACCTGCTCGACAGTCATCTGATAGCCGAGATTTATTGAACATGGAGAAAATACGTAAGATTCGACCTGGGTATGAACCCCGCATTAGTCTGAGATTTCTGGCTTCATACCCAAACATGTTCTGGCTTTTTCTACTGACTGTTGTCTGTTGGTTGTTCAATTTGAGTTGGGGAATGCTTTTCTCTATTACAGTGGCTTTGTTTAGTGTATTTGTTGTGATGAGAAACATACAATAATTAAGGCAATTGAATACTACAGTGCTGAGTGCTACCGTGTTCTCTAGAGTAGCTGATTGTTTGTTGTAGTTGAGAGATTGTCTATTAGTTATTCAGAATTTGCGCTGCTGGTTTAACAGAACTATGATGGCTTGTAGACAAATTTATGTTTTTGAGACAAGATGCAAATGTATTGTAAAAGCAAACATCAAATTGCAATACATTACATATGACTACTATATGCATAACTCGCAATAATGCAAACCCACCCGTGACCCAGTTTTGGTCCGAAGTTCACTCGCCGATTTTCATGCCGCAAAAAGAAGCTGGAATACGAGGCAATAACACATCCGGGAGGTTGACATAGACATGTCTCGCGTGATTGTGAAAAATTTGCCAAAGAAAATCACTGAAGGCAGGCTGCGGGAAATATTTTCGTTTGATGGAGAGATTACGGATATTCGTATGGTAAAGACGCCAGGAGGACAGTTTCGACGGTTTGCGTTTGTTGGCTACAAGACAGAGAAACAAGCAGAGACAGCAGTCAAGTTCTTCAATCAATCATTTATAGATACATCAAAGCTAGAGGTTGTTACACTCAGATGCATGAAGAATGAAAGATTGACACAACGCGTGGGTACAATATTTTATGGAGAGGAAATTAATGTTGGACAAAGTAAAATTTAGACGCCATCACATCTTCTAATAATAAATACAGGGTTGGGAGTACCAGGGTTGAACTAGCAACTGATTGCCGCTGACTGTTGTGAGAGTCATTGTCTGACAATTTAATATAGAAACTTGTTTTTTGCATGCCATCTGACTTTGATTAATTAATTTTCAAAGGTGGAGATAGCTAAAACTTTTGGAGATCCTGATCTGCCTCGGCCTTGGAGCAAATATTCAAGAGGTAGCTCGGCATTTGAGAAACGACAGACAGCAAGAAATGTGGAAGAAAAAGTAGACAAGAAGGAAAACGCACACAAGCATCACGTCAGTGCTGATGTGTGTTTGCTAGTCAATAGATATCTTACCTTGTGTGTGTTGTGAAGAGATTGGATTTACTGAGAGAACAGTCAAAGTCTTATCAGCTTCTGAAGAAACTCTATGAAGTTTGTATAGTCAGTCACTTTCTGTAAGGTATGTTTTTGGTTATCATGTCCATTGCAGGTAGAAGAAGATCCTCAATTTCAAGAATTTCTACAGACATTGAAGCCTAAATCTATCAGAGCAAGATGGGCTGATGATGCAGTTCCGGTCAGTGAGTCTTAAACTATAACTGTATGAACAGCGATCGATTTGATCAACTTATGACTTAAATCAAATCAAGGGCTAATAAAATTTGTACCAGGAATTGACTGACTGACTGTTGTTTGTGCCAACTACGCATATACTCTCATCCATTTTTGTCTATCTGTTAACATTTTATCTCTCAAGTAAACACTTAGCCAATAGTATTTGTATCTTTTTGACAAGGACATTATCATATATTTACATGGACTGTGGTCTCTATTCTTACCTACTTTGCACTAAATTAAAATTAAATTTGAAACGTACCTGTAATTGGGATCCCAAGTGTAGAGCACATCTTGAATCAGTTTATGTTGCCACTCTCAAGGCATATTGTGCATTCAATATTGGACTGCATACTGCAAACTCTTCAAAGTGTACTCATGCAAACAAACGTTTTCATTTGTCTTTATTGATGCATCAAGCAATGCGTGTATTGCTTTAGACAAATTTACATGATGCAGTTGACAGACAGGAGAGACTTAGAGTAAGACCATCATTTGAAACTGTACCGTCAAAAAAACCAGGAGGAGAAGTGAGTTGCTATTGGCTGTTGTGACTGTTGGAGGTATATTGTTATGTTGTGTTGGTGCAGTCTGTTGTGTATACAAGGTCGCACTTGAAGTTTGAAAGTGAATCTGAAGATGAACAAAGTAACACAGAAGAAGATCACGAGAATGATGCGCTGCCAGATGTAAAACAAGACTCAGCAGTTTCTGACATGGAGGTTTGTATGTCTAAGTGCCTGCCTACTTGTCTGCCTGCCTTGCCTCATTTATTCATTATTTGATTGGTTATTTGTCTAATATTTCTCTGATTTTGTTGTTCTTAAAAAGTTTAATAATGGTCACTGTCATCTCCATAGTATCTAAAGTCAAAAGTTGTGAGACTGGAAGATGATGCTAAAACCAATGAAACTGAAGCCGCTCATGACTCTGATCACAGCGATTCTGATAGTAGAGGCAACAATGATTTAGTTGATGATTCAATAGTTGTATCAGACGTCGTCTCCTCGTCATACACACTTAAGATGCGAGGTCTTCCTTTTGGTGCATCTGAGGTAAACATGCATTGATTGTGTGTTGCTTGTCATTCTCCAACAACTTGGTGTTGTAACACTAGAATGATATACATGACTTCTTTGCTCCGATTTCAGTCACAGAGATTCGACTAATAGCAAATCATGAAGGAAAGCCTTCAGGTGCTACTGTCATGAGACAAGTGTAAATCAGAAGTCACAGTTGATTGTTTTTGTTATCTAAAGGACGAGCATTTGTTGACTTTTCATCATATGATGATCTTCAGAAAGCATTGAAACGAGACAAGGACTACATGGGTATGCGTATTTATGTAAATATCACATTTGCAGGACATGTAATTTGTTAGAAGATTATTTGTGTGCCACGTTTTCTCACTCATATGCCATGGCCTCTATTGCTTTTAGTGTTTAGTAGTATGATGCTTGAATGAGAGCAGCGTGTATTGTTTAAGGATATGACATAACTCAAATGCTTATTGAGCAAATTGACATCTTTCAGTGATCCAGAAGTTTTGACTCTTGGTGTTGCTGCTCCTGTTCTGATTTGTGATGTTTGTACTGGTGTGTGTGTGTGTGTGTGTGTGTGTGTGTGTGTGTGTGTGTGTGTGTGTGTGTGCACATGCATGTGTGTGTGCTTGTTATTGTTGTGTATAACAGATGGAAGATATATTGAATTATTTGTTGATGATGGGTCGACTCGTAATCGACCCGAAAGAGCAACAGAACCCGACAACAGGCCTGAACCATCTTGGATAGCTAAGGTGACTTGTACTTATTTATAAAATGTATTAACTTGGCAAAATGCACTGCAGGCAGCAACTCTTCCAGGAGAAGAAGAATCCATTGCAGAGGTTACTTACATGCTTACCCATTGATTTGATTGTGTGTAAATTGGCTCGTCTGTTGTAGTCTGGTCGCTTGTTTATTCGTAATCTGTCATACATGTGCACAGAAGACGATCTTCAGAAGTTGTTCAGTAAATATGGGCTTCTGTCTGAAGTTCTAATGCCTCTTGATCATACAACTAAGAAACCAAAGGGTATAGCTTTTGTAACGTTCTTGATGCCAGAACATGCTGTTGTGGCATTTAATGAGTTGGACAGGCAGATATTTCAGGTTGGTCAGTTGAGGTGCTGAAACAGTAGAACATCAATTCTAAGATATTGATTTACATACCACAGGGTCGTTTAATGCATATTTTGCCAGCAAGAACGCCATTTACAAGGAGTGTTGTACAGAACAGTAAGTGACTACTAGACATATGTGATAGTCTGTAAATAGAAATGTTATGGAATTGAATATTGAAAGGGATGTTAAATTAGTTGGTTAACCAGACAGACAGACAGACAGACAGACAGAACTGATGTACTGAGTAGTTTGCTGTTTTGCTTCGCCTCGTGTACTCAGGTTGCTGTACAAAATAAATGGATTGAGACAGACAGACAGACAGAGAGAAGACAGACAAAAAGACAGACAGACACACACACACACACACACACACACACACACACACACACACACACACACACACACACAAACAAACACATACACGCACATGCACACCAGGTATCAGCAGTTTAGTGCTTCTTGTAAAGCAGCAGACTGATTTTATTGGTGTACACTATACTACTATCCTTCCTATTTAAAGTAGTACAATCAATGTGCAGGTGATGACAATGAGAAGACATTTAAAGACAAGAAAGAAGACAAATTTAAAAGCTCAAGTCAGAGGTTATAAGACACAATCTGCAACTAAATTGTAATTTATGTCAGTTCACTCTATTGTGTAGCTCTTACAATTGGAACACACTATTTCTTGGAGCTAATGCTGTTGCTGAAGCAATAGCAGCAAAATATCAAACTCACAAGAGTACGATTCTTGATCGTGTAATGCAAAGTTCTTCTCTGTTTTGTCATTGTTTAATCTTTGCTGTATGGCAGGAGGTGTCTCAGAGTCTAGCAGTAAGAATGGCATTGGGTGAAACTCAAATTGTTCAAGAAACTAAAAAGTTTCTAGAGGAGCATGGTGTACAACTGAGTCTATTCGATCAGGTGAGGCTACGTATAGTGGTGTTGAGGTATATCACTGGGTAGATCTACTCTAGAGTTCTAGCCATGACCTCCACAATATTTACAATTCAAGGTCATGTTATTGTGTTTGAGTTCTTACTAATTAAGAATTACAGGGAGCTTAGTAAGCCAGTTTGCAGCTTGGTCAGTCGCACAGCCTTAGAGATTACATTTCACAATGTACAGTAATCTTTTATGTTGGATTGTTTGATATCATTGAGTGTGTACGTACACTAAGAGATTTATGAAGCAAGGAATGACTCATTTTTAAGGTGTGCAGTCAGTGAGTGTATGAAATGGGTAGTACAGTCATACATAATGCAGACAGTTTTTGTGTTGATTGTTGCCATTGTGTGATGTTATGTGAGCTCCATCGTGATTTTCTGTGGTTGTACATGTGCATACTGTTGTTTATTATCAGATGCGTGAAACGCTAGAGATAGTAGTGCAGGCTGGTCACGTGATGTACGACCGACCAACTAACTGACTGGCCTGCTAGGCAACGGCGTAACATGTGATCGCTGATTGAGGCAAATACATGATCGGATGTCAGTCTCTTTCTCACACTCTTCTAATTGGCTCTGACTAATTACATTCAAGCTGCAAAGCTATGGCATGGAGAGGGTTAATTTGCACTGTAGTGCTTCTTCATTTTGATATTAATAATTAATAGTTGGACCAACACATGTTCTATTTGTCTGGTTTGTCTTGTGTAGATTAGTATAAATTGGTTGCTTGATTTGATTGACTGGCAATAGTACAGTTTATTACCTTGCAATAGATGAAAATTCATAGTAAATTACTGTTGTACATGGAAGTGTCACATGTTTAACTAGCACAAAGATGTCTTAAATTTATTGATGTGCAGCATAGTTTGGTGATTTCAGATATTTACAACAGATTGTATCATATTGTTGTTTGTTGTTTACATTAGATGGTAAAAGAGCGTAGCAAGACAGTAATTTTAGTGAAGAATCTTCCATTCAGCACATGTGAGACAGAACTTCGAGACACCTTTTCAAAATATGGGGATTTGGGGCGAGTTGTGTTACCACCAGCTGGCATTACAGCTTTAGTAGAGTTTCTAGAGGCAAGCGAAGCAAGGAAGGCGTTTACAACATTAGCGTACACAAAGGTAGGAATGCAACTTAATATTGTAAACTCACTATGTTTTATTGTAAAGACTGAATTACAAAATTAAAGTTCCATTTTGACTAGTGTGATTGAGATTGACATATTACGATTGTCCCATATGATCAAGTTACAAAATTTATTGCAAGGAACACATTTTCTTTAGAATGAAATGTGTTTGAAAATAGTGGATTTACAGTAGTGATATTAACAACTGTGAAAGATGTATTTGTTGATTTCAGTTTAAGGACATTCCTCTCTATTTGGAATGGGCACCTTTACAGTCTTTTTCAACTTCTTATCAGCAAGTGAACAACGTCAGATTGCTAATTCAAGTTCTTATCATGTCGTGTATTATTTATTGTGTTGTGTGTTATGCAGCATATGGAGGATCAAGCCGCTGAATTGTCTGATAGTGGTATGCATATATGGCAACTTTATGGAAGTAGGTGACTCTTTAGTTGGCATTATGTTATAGATGATGAGAATAATGCAGTGGAAGGTGGCCATCAATGCACTCTGTTTGTTAAGAACATAAATTTTAATACAACAGACGACAAACTAAAAGAGGTATTATACAGATTATGATGCATATCAGCCTACCTTAGTTTAGTGTCACTGTATGGCATTCTAAATTGGGTTGTTCTTGATACGGTACAATTTTTGCTACTGTCATTACTTACCGTAACTGATTTTTAGAAAAAGTTCTGCATTAATGTTTTCTATATCTTTTGCTCAAATTCTTTAATACATCGTTTTTGTTCTGAACTGAAGTGTACATGTACAGGAAATACAGTGCCATGTGACATTGTTAGATAAGATATCCTCTGATGTTTGGTGGTTGGTTGATTGTGTACTAATAATGGCATGAAGACTAACAGAGTTTTTTGTCAACTTCAGAGCAGCTTTGGTGTAAGAAAATACCGTTTTTGTTTCTTCAATATTGCAGGTGTTTTCAAAGTTTGGTTCTCTCAGGTCAGCTGTAATTGCCAAGAAACAGGATGTTCGGAAGCCTGGTATGTTCTTGAGAGTGAACCTCTTGGGTCATTTATATATTATTTGTTTTACTTGATTTTAGGGCAGTTTTTGTCTATGGGCTATGGCTTTGTAGAATTTAAAACAGAAAAGAGTGCCAAAGAGGCCTTGAAAAAACTGCAGGTGTGTATGTATGTCATTGTATTACTAGCTAATTGACAATTGAATCTTGTCATTTAATTGCTTCTAATTGTAGGGTTGTTTTGTTGATGGGCACAGTCTTGAGTTAAAATTTTCTCATCGTACATCAAAGTGAGGTGTCCCTTATTTAGAGATGTGGTAAGTTAGTAAGACTGTCATTTAGAGCACTGGAAGGAGTGTCTTCTAAGAAGTCTAGAAAAAGGAAGAAAACTTCTGCAAAACTTCTTGTACGGAATGTTCCTTTTGAAGCAACAATCAAGGAGCTTCGACAGATATTAGGGTAAGTGTGTACAATAATACAATAGACAATTTACTGCACAACTCTGTGGCCAATATTTGTCATTACAGTTCATTTGGAGAGATTAAAACTCTTCGGTTACCAAGGAAAGCGGGTGGATCACGTAGTGGCCATCGTGGCTTTGCATTTGTTGAATATTTATCAAAAGAAGAAGCAAAAGTAGATGTAGTTTCTTTCTTGCTGTCTGTGAGTTATTGATCAAGAATTGTTGCAGAGGGCAATGAAATCGTTGGCAGTCAGCACTCATTTGTATGGTCGTCGTCTTGTTTTGGAGTTTGCTGATGAGGACGATACTGTTGATTCACTAAGAAAAAAGACTGCAGAACATTTCCATGGTACATTGCTCAGTCATGCTCATTTCTACAATTTCTAATTCACTTTGTTTGGGTGCAGGCACTGCAGAAAAGAAACCAAAGCTTTTTGGGGGTGCAGACCATACTAAAGATGACTAATGTTGACAATGTGTTATAAGCAAGCTACACTTATGTCATTTATTATGATGACTAAACAACAAATTACTTCTATGAAGTGCAATTCCGATTTAATTATAGAATTGAAGTAAAAAGAACATCTGTATGGAGAGATAGTGATTAATTCTTGCAGGAAACTGCACTGTATGCAGTTATGAATTGTTTCACCTAGATGAACTAAACAATCTAGGTGATGAAGTCAAACATTAATTAAGAAATAGTCCAGTTGTGTTTATCATTTCTCTAGTATCTGTGAGCTGCTTAGTAGCTTGCACTGTGTAATTTTAACTTACAGGCAATGGTCACATGCAGAACAAGTGATTTTCTATATTGACAGCTGCACCTGATTCTGATTCAATACTGTACAGAAGTATAGGAATTTAATTAATACAGTGGTAATTTAGTATTGCACTGGTGTTGAGTGATATCAAGTATCTCTATACCAGACTTTCTGCACGTGATGGCGGAGATTAAGAGAAGAGAAGAAAGCAAAGAAAACTGCCTTTTTCTCTTTCCTCCTACGCTCTCCAGCATCACGTGCAGAAAGTAGTCTGATGTACTAAAAAGCGTAAGTACTGAGGCTACATCTAATCATGCTCAAAGGGTTGATGAATATGTAGGTAATAATAATATACAGTATTACTATTAATAACATACAGTATACCACTATTATTACTATTAGATATTAATAACACACAGTATATTACTATTAGACATGAAACAGTTGCTTCACTTATTTTAATTAACTAACTGGGCGGATCTTGCAGAAAGGTCCTTTGTCATACGGGCTACTGCAATGATGAGGAGATGGGAGTCTCTAGCTATCTGAAGTCTCTGAAATGGTTTCACATCCCTGTAGGGGTAGGACTTACGTACGTCGCCTATCAACAATTGCATCACACAAGGAAGCGAGAGAAGAGGAAACTGCAAACTACCAGCCCAGCAGAACTTGTAGCTAAAGACTGGCAGGTAAGGGCATGCAATATGCATGCAATGTGACAAGCGGAATCATATTGTTAAATGCTTACATGTCAGGTTGATATTCTAACCTACTTTCCAACACGGCTGTTGTCTCGTGCATGGGGTCGGTTGGCAGACCTGAAGCTGCCTGTCTGGTGCAGGAAACCAATATTTGGTTTGTACGTCTATATCTATGGTTGTAACATGGATGAGGCTGACATCAGTGAACTCAAACACTACCAAACTGTCCAGTCGTTCTTTACACGAAGGTTGAAGAAAGATGCAAGACCCGTTGATGGAGAACATGAATTGGTAATCTACACTGTGGCATGTCACACTTTTTTCCTATGGAAAAAATAAAATTATATTATTCAATAACTTAATTAACAACCACAGCAATGATAATAGTAACAGTACTGTAGTATGAGCTGACGTCTGGAACGTTATTAATTAATATCTTTAGTTATATTAATTAATATCTTTAGATGCGACGGACCCTCAGTGCTGGTTGTGTCTACATCCAGGCATTTGGAAGGTCTGTACAGTATGTTTGGCTTATTTAGTACATTGAGCCAAGCCTCAGCTGCAGTAAATGATTGCAGTGTACCTACTATGTATTTAATTCATTTATTCATTAATTAAATAGTAATAACAACAGCAATAATAATAATAATAATAATAACAGAAAACAGTGCTTCTTGGATCCAGTCAGATACTTACTGCATAACCATACGAGCCAGACTGGTCTGGTTGAGCATGAAAGTTTTCGGCAAGACTGACTGACTAATAATGTAACTATTAGGATGTTTGTAGGTCAGTCCCTGTGATGGTTGTGTTTTGCATCATGGAGTGGTGGATAAAACAGGACAAATCGAGCAAGTCAAGGGTGTCACATATCCTTTGGGAGAATTAACCGGTCCAATTGAACCAACACTTCTACCAAAAAATTGCTCTGAGAGTAACTCGGAGAGACTTTACTACTGTGTTCTGTATCTTGCACCCGGTGACTACCATCATTTCCACTCTCCAGCTGACATCCAGTTTAAAGAGCAGCGACATTTCCCAGGTGACTGACTACACAGTCATATAATATGTACATTGATACCTTGATATCTTTTGCAGGAGCTCTGCTCTCTGTTGCCCCAGCATGGGTTCGGTTTATACGAGGCATCTTCACTCTGAATGAAAGAGTTGTGCTTCTGGGTCATTGGCAGTACGGATTCTTTGGTTATGTTGCTGTAGGGGCCTATAATGTGGGATCAATTCATTTACAAGTTGATCAGGTATGCTTACTGCTCTAATACCCAGTTGCCAGATTATTGTTACTTATGGATTTGTCACATTAGGGGTTGGTGACAAATCAAGCTATGGATTATCAACTAGGAGATTTCATAAGGAAAAGCTACGCAACCCAAGAAAAAATTGAAAACGGCCAACTAATTACGAGTAGTAACCCAATGAGCAAAGGAAAAGGAGACCATGTTGGCTGGTTTTCATTAGGATCGACAATAATCCTCATCTTTACAGCTCCAGATAGTTTCAAATTCACTGCCAACTCGGGTGATAAACTGTTGGTAGGCCAGCCATTAGGCAGACTACACCACAAGCCTCAGACGGGTTCATGACGACGGCACTGTCCTAGTCTATCTGTGTCCAGCACATCAACAACCCAACACACTGAGTTATTACATTTATTGGCAAATTATAGTACTCGTCTCAAGAACAACAAAATCACGCCCACGCAAAGTTCAGTTCATATAATGCCAATCTAAAAAAAATACAAAATAACATGAGCTGTTGTGTACTACCAGAGATATTTACTAAGCTGACCTTGTTCGCCACATCGAGTGCGTCGTAGTCAGGAGCTAATCTAACGTACGCCTTCTTGAGTCCATCAGGCCTAATGCCATAAACACATCACCACACTACAACACACCACTGCGAGTCCCTAATTTCTTCCAACCTGATGAGCGTATTCACTTTCGCCACATCGATGTCGTACAGACTCTTTACAGCCGTCTTGATCTGCGGCTTGTTCGCCCGTATGTCGACAATGAACACGAGAGTGTTCGTGTCCTCGATTTTCTTCATGGCAGACTCGGTCGTGAGTGGATGCTTGATGATGGCGTGTTTGTCAAGTTTGTTCACTCGAGGAGCCGACTTGCGCGGATATTTCGGGTTTCTAGCCTTACGGAGTGTCTTGGGGCGATGAAAGTGTACTGACGTGCGCGTTTTTCGCTTGGCTTTTGTGTGTACGCCTTTGAGTACAGAACGACGTGCTCGGAGTGCAGCAGATCTCGCTCTACTAGAACCTACGAAAGACACAAACAGTCTACACATTTGCGTGCAAGCCTCATATGTTACAGTGGCATACTTGTCGTCGTTGATCTCTCCTCGGTCTCTTTGCCTTTTGACTTATTGCGAGCCATCTTGGATTGACACGTGCAAGAATACGGGAGTTTTAACTCGTCACCAATTCTAACGACCCGGATAATAAAAGTCTGTGCTGAATTAAAAAATGAAAGGCGAAGACAACGTGTATCTGTTCGTTCCGAATTTGATTGGTTTGTGTGCGCAATGTTTTTTTGTGATGAATTAATAGTGAATGGTCGTTTTGTGCGAGAAGGATATGTCAGAGTTTTACTGGCCGTTGTTGGTTTCTACCTCATGACTGACTGGCCCTATCTCACTGTATCTCTCTACTTCATCAGTGGTCTTTTAGATGCGTTTGATGGATATGCTGCCAGAGTGTTGAAGCAAGGTGTGGGACATTACAGTAATATTTAGAGTAATTATGCATTTGCAGGATTAATTAACTACATGTAGAGTACAAGGTCTCGGTCTTGTGTAGCCTGACTGTCTTTTGTTGTGTTTCTACGTTTTCCAGATTGCCATTGAATGACACAGTTGCAGGGCAGTTATTTTTCAGTTTGTGCTATTTACACAATAGGCATTGTTACTCGAGGTCCGGATATTCGGGCTAAGGGTACACAGTAGTCTGGTTTGAATCCTGAACGTGTGTGTTACAGTACATAACTTGCCTCATGATGATGCCTCACATTTATGTGACAAATTTCCGAGTGGTGACGTTTCAGTGTGCACATCACCACTAATAGTTTAAATACTCAAAGGCGTTAACGTTGATTGAAGTGTCTGCAAGTTGTACTTGTAGTACTGACTTGTGTCATGTGTGTGTTGCAATGCCATTTCTGCTTGATGTCAGCTGTAGCAGATATAGTGTGGTCTATTTATTACTGTTTATTTACAATTTAATGTCTATATACAAAATGTAATAGCTCAGTAAGAGGTACTACACTAGACCATCATTGCTGCCATTATTTCAAAGGCATGACACGTAAAGTGTCCTGTTTTATGAACTATGTAGCAAATATTGCTGATTGTTAGAATGGAATATGGTGGTGTATATGTCGCTCACACATCTGACATAATTTGTTTGAAGATTCTAGTAGTAAAATGTCACTTTTTGTAATTAGACTGGTTGCATGACATTGACTAATAGTTTGCAACAGTAATTTTTAATCAATTATGAACATAATGGAGTAGTTTTAGTGTATGATTGAGGCCAAAACTTAATACAATATGGTGAAACAGCTTTTCCACGGTTGTATAGTAATGAACTTATTTAAAACCAGACCAATTAATTTTGTGCAATGATGTTATGCCTGCTGTAGAAGGTTTGGTACATACCTCTTACAAGTACATGTTGGCGACGTCATAGGTGTTAACAGGGAGGTGTTAACAGCGTGTGGTCCAGTGTCTGTTTAGACGTTTTGCTCTATATTTGCATTATGTGTTCCAGTGTCTTTTGTTATCTCATGGACTTGTAGGCAGTACAATGAGAATTGGCATTGCCCGAAACGTCATGTGGTCATTATGTTTGTATTTTACTTCAGTTAGTTAGTCTGGTTTTCATGTCAAAACATCTGACCATCAAAAGATTTAGTTGGTCTTGCCTCGATCCTAACAGGTGACTTTGGTGAGACTCTGTAAATTGTTTGTGTGTAGGTACGAAACTGGGATCAACTCTGGATATGCTGACTGATAGGTATGTTGGTATACTGTACAGTATGTAGTGTACAGTCGCGTGTCACTTATCCGAGGTTCACTTATCCGACACGCCGGTTATCCGACAGGTCAAGCTTGTCACGTGGGTGATCACTTGACTGATCACTTGGCTGGTCAGCTGCGTACCTACATGTACATCCATGTACATGTCAGTTGTTTTCGAAACAAGTTTGAGAGTGAGTTCAAGCATTTCTTCTCGTTGTTTTCTACATTCATCTACATCTACATTCATTCTACATTTACATTCAGTGTACCTAATGTGGAAAATGCCTATAATATGAACAATAGTTGAGTTCGTAACAGCTTTAGTTATTTAACATTTTCACCTATCCAACAGGGGTCCGGTTCCAAGGGGTCGGATAAGTGACAGGCGACTATACTTGTGTTATGGCCAGATAGGTGTGGTAAAACATGCCACATTAGCTCAGTATGGTTTTTACCCTATTGTTAAGTTGATGGTGATCCTGTCTACTTTTACTGTTGTTGTTGTTTTAGTAATGAATTATGTATTGTGTTTGAGTAAGCCAGTAGACTACGTTAAGACTTTAGTGTTTCTGTGCATGCAATTGCAAATAACATAAGACTACATCAACTTATAGGACCGTCTTTATTTCAGATGCGCAACTTTGTGTCTTTTGATGGCACTGGGTGTTTTCTATCCACAACACTTGTTTGCATTCCAAATGTTGGTATCATTAGATATTGTCAGCCATTGGCTCCAGATGTATAGGTAAATGTGATGATGTTGCAATTGTATTGCACTATTGAATTGTTGATTGTGTTGCAGTTCATTGATACGCGGTGAAGAAAGCCACAAGATGGTTGACATATCTGCACATCCATTGTTGAAAATATACTACACTTCTAGAGTAAGAAACATGATGTTAAGAACACGTACACACAAACATTTAATTTACGTGTCCATATGTAGACGGTTTTGTTTATGATGTGTTCTTTGAATGAAATATGCTTTATGATGATGTACCTTCTTCATTTCTCAGAAGGATTTACTGGTGAGAATAGTGGCTTGTAGTTCTGTTTCAGTACTGGCAGAAGTTCTCAGAGATTAGAAAGATGAACAGTTTGATTAATAATTACATTGAGTGAGTGATGAACTCTTGAGTCTGGCACTATTGTCGTTGTTTATTTTTATGTGTTCTGACAAATTGCGAGGGAGTTACAATCTAATTTTTTATGGTTTACCTAATGATAGGGGACTAGCTGATTTGCTCATTTTTGCCTTGGCAAATTAAATTATTAGTTATCAAGTGCCAAGCAGATGAAAAAGGCAAGCAAAAACCAAACGTTGAAATAACAACATGGTGACAGACTTTAATCATGCAATAACCTGATATGTGACCGGTGTTTTCAAGAAGACAGATATCATCTTTCTGACTGACATAGCCATCTACATTTGACATAATTATCACACTTTCAATCGGGACCCGGATATAACAGCTTGGATGCTTATGTGTATATTTCTTTCAAAACTTAACGGCTAATGGTTTAGTGCAATTACTGCACTCATGTTATTTGCAAGACCAAGACGAAGAACCATCTCAAATTTTATGACGATTGGTTCAGTGATTGAGGCATCCGTGCGAACAGACAGATTATATATGATTTATCTTGTTGTTTGGATGCTTGTTTGTGTGCTTGCGATTGAGCTCTGCTGTGGCATTGTTGACTACTGTTTTGATTTAATATATTTTCTTGATAAAACAACAACTGAAACATCGATTGTACATTTATTTTATCAGCTCAAGACACAAAATCAGACAGTGACTCAGCAGGAACAGATTTGAGCTGTTGTATTAAATTTGTGTGACCAGGAATATTGTACACGTATAACAGGAAGATTTGAAAGACAACGAAGCATGCACAGACTATTTGGTATAACATGTAAGCTTCGGGGTTCATTAAAGCATGACCATTGAATTCAATAATTAGTGAAGTGAAAAATATGTAATATTAGTTGTAGGTACTACCTAGTAGAGTGTGTCAGCTGTTTGTTTTTTTCTGCCTACATAATTGATAATTTGTACAAGATGTACCATACCTTTATGTGATTATAACTATTTTTTCATTTTTAGTTCCTAAGCTCGACATAGGATTGTGGCGACTAGGTTTATATCTATCAGCTCCTTTTATGGTGCTGAAGCAAGCTATTAGTGCTATCCAGCTGGTAGGAGCTACTAGAGTAATTGTCCATATTGACCATCAGGACAGACGTACACAATAATCAAGGTATCGTGTGCTGTGGATTTTATTGTAAAGGCATTTTCTTATTTGATAACAGAATTGTTTAGCATGTGACTGAAGTCTGCTTGAAACTGATGGTTATTGAAGAGATTGGTTTTTCAATTAGCTGTCAGTTAATTGTAAGCAGTGGTTTCTCATTCTTTATACAATCAAGGATTTAGAAATAAGCTTTAACATGGAAGTGTCATGAGTAGGACAATGGAAGCAGGAATTTGTTATCTACATGCATGTTGTGCGATAGTGCTGCCTCATGCGTTTTCACAGTACCTGGAAGTTTCACAGTACTGTACCTACCAGGTAACCAATATAGTGCACGTGTTTTACCTAGTTTATTCATAGATACTTTCCCTTTAGAAATTATTGTGACGCAACCATTATCACGTGACTACGCGACCATTGTTACGCGACTATCTCAGTAAACGACTGAGACAATTGAAGCGTGAACGAAAAATTGAAGACAACAATAGTATTTTGCGTTCAATTATCCGATTCAGACAATCAGTTATCCGAATTGGGCGTTCAGCTAACCGATTCTGGCATTCAATTATCCGACTAAGGTATTCAGTTATCCGATGTTCTGTCATAGAAGTACCAAATTTATAGAAATAATTGTTTCAGTCTGATACGTAAAGTCAAAGCCGCGCACATTTCTTTCATGACGTCTTTCTATGATGCTCACTCACGTTTCAGCTGAACAATAAATGATTGATTCAAGAAAGGTGAGAAGACGAAGTAGTGAAATTCGAGCTCTTGATTAGCTAAAAACCTGCTAAGACGCATGATGGACTGTTGCATGGTATCACGCAGGACGCGCGGTTTGCAAAGTATGCGGATTACACCACGATTGACGTATCAAGGCGTTGTTGTAGGCTTCCTAGATATGTACATTTAGTTGTAGGCTTCCTAGATATGTACATTTAGTTGTAGGCTTCCTAGATATGTACATTTAGTTGTAGGCTTCCTAGATATGTACATTTAGTTCACTCACAACAGTTTAGTTAGACCTCCGCGGAAACGTGGGACACAAGACTAGGGCAAAGGAAACTATCGTACAACACACATTAAAAATTCACGTTAAAGTCAAGATTAATTACAAATTATTGCGTCTAGACAGCTGATGAATGATGATATTTGAGCAACTGCCCAACCGCAGACTATGTAAGTTATTCAGTTTTCCATGATATTGCACAACAGCCGTAAGGAACGGATAATTGAACGCCCAATTCGGATAATTGAACGCAAATACTATAGAAGAGCAACTGGAAGTCTGTTTCCTGAGATCCCGTATTTGTTTGACAGAAACTATTGCTATGTAACGCAACCATTGTTAGACGAATTATCACTCAATAGGTAAAGACAGAACACCATCGCTCGCCAAACACAATGCTAACCGAGCATTTACTAGTATATCTCGAGCTCAATTGACATGACAAGAGTGAGGCTCGCTTCGCTCGCCAATAATTGTTTTTCTGGATGCTGAGGGCTGTCGTACGTTGCCACATCCGGATGCTCTAATTTATACGCTGGTATAGATTCTAGTGCGTCATCAGGACATCCCGTACGAGCGTCAAGTTGGCTGTCACTAATTGTCTAGTGTATTCACGCAGAGCGCGATGATAGTGGCATCTAAAGACGGTAAAGTGAATGTATTCTTGTTCATACCGAACCTTATCGGTGAGTAACTTCGTACCTAGGCGTAGGGTTGTAAGCACTATCTAATTGCGCGCGTCTGAGTTCGAGGAGGGGCGATGCATCTAGCTAGGGTGGAGATGCGATTCTTTCCCGTTCGTTACGTTTCTCATCGACGTTGCAGACTTGTGGTGTTGCTCCAGTTGTTTCAACACCGTGTCGTTGTTTTCCACACAGGATGGGGCAACGATTGTTTAGTTAATTAAGTAATTAACTACGCCCATCTCAACTCTTCAATTCTTTATCTATTAACAGCAGTTCCCGCGTATTCTCCTATTCGGGAACGGACTTTAGCTAATTTTAAATTCGTCGTGATCTAACGCGCGGGGTTGTAGTATGGATCACATGACCGGAAACTAAGTTAAGGCTTGCATGGTGAGACAGTTTATTGATATACATGTAAATTTCCTATTTTAGGGTATGTGCGTCTCATTTTTCTCTTCATTGCTTTCATGATTATGAATGAACTGGTGGGACATCAGAGTCCTGGTTTAGCTGTAGCTTTCTATATGACGTCTGTTCTACTGGATGAAGTGGATGGAATGGCTGCAAGGAAATTCGAACAAGGTTGGTTTGGTTTAATTAAGTTCGGTCACTGAAACTATATATTTGATGTGCTTGTTATTTATAGAATCGAAGCTTGGGGTGATGCTAGACTTGATAACTGACAAGTATAAAGCTTTAATAAGTTTATTGTACAGCTGATTTTCTGTTTTTAATTGTTTCTGACATTAATATTATAAGAACAATAAGTTAATTATTAGATCAAGTATAATGTATATAAAAGTCATTCAACTATTAGTATTAATGGAAAGGAGATCGCTGAGCATAAGTGGTACGATTTATACTTCAGTCTCAAGGTTTTGTAAGTTCAGAAAATTTGCTACTAAAGCACTATGTTTTAATAACCTTTGCCAGAGTCTCGTGTTGCCAAGAATAAGTAGCCATCATGTTGGCACTTGTGTCCTGTTTTTAAATATAGCTGCTGTTTGTATACTTGCAATAAAGTGCTACAGGCATTTATTCTAGTTGTCTGGTGTAGCTGCAGCAGTACGTGCACGTGCCGTCAACGTTTGAGTTATTGAAGTTATGTTTAACTGTTGGGTTCTTCCATCAACATTATCTCAGTGCAACTACGAGCTGATATGGATTTATACCATGAAGCTATTGAAATTGAATCACAACATTATCAAGTAGCATGAAACAGACAGCTAGTCACAAGAATTAAAGTCTAGCATAATTTAATCATCAATTATAGTGATTGATTAGATTTTACTATTTTTAGTTTGTTTTGATAAAAATTTGTAGGTTATTAGTATGGTAAGAAGTCACTCACTTGATAAGTGTGGGAAAATGTGATTAGACTACTGAAATTGTCAGATAACTGATCTGATGAGTATGTGTTGCAATTACATAGACAACAGCACAAGGCTGCATGAGCAGTGAATTAGTTTATTGTGTAATAGTTACTTTCTTGATATCTATTCTATCTTCTTTTTGTCTGTGTGTTTTACTGAAAGCATTATGGCACTGTACCTTTTTGGTATGACAACAAATACATATATATTAAACAATTCTCTTAGCAGCAGATATTTCGATGCGGGATGTTTAATTGAGTTCTGATTGTGTGGATCAACTAATTAGCCTACATGCATGCATCACTTTGTTTTGTTTATGAAGTCACGTAAGTTAAATTTTTTCAAATCTTTGTTGTAAAGCCTTAGACTTGCTAATGTTTTGTTTATATAATATGTATATCATCATCTCGGAAGATCTTGATTTTAAGTCTCTTAATTAATTAAGATGATAAGCATTAATGCAAGAGCTAGCTGTGTGATTCTAATTGAGGAAAGGAAGCACATTTTAGAATGTGCATAAGATGCACGTGATACAAAATCTTGTAAAGATGTTGATCATTTTAGCAAACACGTGGAGTGCATATTTTGATTAGAAAATCTGATAGTTATTTTGTACTTATCCAAAGCTGGCTTTAGAGCTAATTGTAAATATTGTACTGCTGGATGACTGCTTCTTTCAGAGCTTCTTCCATGTTGTCAGCACATGCTGCATCTGAATGTCACAGAGCAAGAAGATTTACAATATAGTGTATAACAAGATCAGCAGCAAAGATCAAGTTTAGACAGAGCGTCTTTGAATTCTACGTCATCAGCACATTTCTGCTCCTGAATGATGGATAGCAAGCAAGATATAAATGTAACAATATGTTACAAGATCAGCAGCAAACATCAAGTGCATTGGTCTTCAAGAGTTTTGTTGCAATGGAAATTGTCCATCAAAGATTTGATCTGGATGTATGGGTTTGCTTGTGATGTTTATGTTGTTCTATGTGCTGTCTGCACATTCGTTCGTTATTGAATAGGATGTAAGATCAATAACACAGTTGCAAGCAGTACGATTGGTCATGTGGTGATGAATCAAGGGGAATAAGATTTATTTTGCAAGAGCATCTTACCTTTTGGCATTGCTTATGAAGACTCCGCAAGACCATAAGTTTTTATTGCCCTAACTCAAGTAAACCCAACTGTGGTGTGAGTGCTTATAAGTACACTACATTGATTAGGATAGTAGACAATTTGCAGTGTGTGTGTGTGTGTGTGTGTGTGTGTGTGTGTGTGTGCGTGTGTGTGTGGTGTGTGTGTGCATGCATGTGCGTGTGTGCATGGACTGCATATAGTGTTATTGAACAATATTGCAGATTCCTCTCAATATGTTTATCAGCATTTTTGTTTTAGCAAGTCGTACTGACTATGTTGACTATAAGCATGAGCCGTTGCTTGATCTACTGGTACAATTAACAACGCTAATAGTGTATTATGTAGTTGGTTTGTGTGAGTCATTGTAGCCTGTTATGTTTAAATCAGCCTTACCAAAAGGAAAAGGCTTCCACAGCTGAATGCACTTGGACTATTGTTGTATTCATACACTTATTTGTTCACATGAAAAAGCGACAAGAAAAGGCACAAATCTCCTCCACAAATAGTGCTAGCATTTAGTGTAAATCAGCTACCGTAGAATGAACTTACAAATGATTTTTGGGCTATGGAACTTGTTTCCTTTTGTGCTAGACTCTGATCTACATATGTGATTTGCTGTGTTTATTTTTTGATAGATGTAGTACAATGTGTCTATTCATTACTCTGACCCACTGCTACCCTCATCTTACTATGCTGTTCCAAGTCCTTATGACGATTGACATTTTCAGCCACTGGTTTCTTTCTGTCAGGTCGGAACACATCAGTTCAGCATGCTGGATGTGCTTGTGTAGAGGCTGTTGTTTAGTACTTGTATCTACTGCATGCTTCTTTCCATGTTATAGTAGATCTACTAAAGTATGACTGCTGTTGTCTCTGTACAGCTCGGCACTAGCCAATAAATCAAGTCATAAGGCAGTTAACGAACATGATGTGAACAGCCTTCTCTGGCTCTATTACAACAACTCAGTAGGAATTTTAACATCAGAAGTCAGAATGGCTTGTCTCTTTATGTTTTATGCTTTTATTTAGATGTTCCTAACGTGCATGAGTATTGGAAATGAGAGCTTTTACGTGCTGTTGTACATGCTAAGCTACAGTTCAGGACCAGCAAGTACAATATAATTGTAGAGATTAGACTGTAAAAAATGTAACACGCTTTTGATTGTATGATTACAGTTGGTCTTTTTGGGTTGGGAATGTGGAAGTTACTAGCGTGCCTTCTCCTACCCATTGCTGTTCTGAAGCAAGTGGTTAACGTTATTCAGCTGAAATATGCTGCAAGTCAACTTGCAGCAATAGACGGTTCCGACAGAGACAAAAGGTCAACTTGTCTTCATAGCTGCTTATATGTATTTAGTCTTAATGAGTTTTTCTATACATTTTGCAGCCAGTGATTGTATGAAAAGATGTCTACACTAAAGATGCAGCAACTTATCGAATTTAGCGCTTAGTTTTGGTTGCATGGCCTGTACCCCTAGATCTATCTACGTATGCTTACTACACAGCACTATACTACTGGCTCGACGGACTGCATTGACAAGTTTGACATAGATGGTTGTGTGCAAACAAGGACAAGAATCGTGCAGAGTATTAAGGACGTGTACATGCGTTATCTTTAGACTGCACAATTTCTTTACCATGAATGATCAGCTGGATGCATGGCATGTCTAGCGATCAAGACTAATGCCAAACCAATTCAGAATGCTTACAACCAAATTAATAATAGTAAGATGATCGCGGTGGGGAAACTAAGTGTTTATCAATCATGCAGGGCACAAGTTACAGGTACAGTTGATTGTTACCATAAACCAGAACAAGTGAAATAATTTGAGAAGAGTCTCTGTATTTTTGATACAATACAAGAAACATGTAACAGTAAGCTTTCCGTTTGTACAATATGACAGTGATAGACAAGAGGTATCTCATGCTAGCCAAGCAAATCATTCTCTTCGAGTTGTTCTGGCCACATAACAAATGTTCCCATAGCACGACTTCTAAATTTTGTAATTTCTTCATCATTCAGCTGTCCTCTTAGTGGCTGACCAAATGCCCACCAGCCATTGATATGGAATCCAGTAACAACACCAGCATAAGCTATTGTATGAGTTGAATAGCGTTTGACAAAAGAACATTTGTCACCAATGACGCGACCACTTTCAAACTGGAAGTCTCCAACTTCATCATTCCCACTTGCTGTGAATGTGCTACCATCACCAGAAAACTCCATGTCCATGGTAACGTCAGTCCTAGGATTTCCCTCCCTACCAAAAATTTCAAGTCGATCATCTAAGAAGTAGCCCTTCCACTTTCCTAGAATCAAATACAACTAGTTGCAACGCGTTTGTTTCAATTCTACCAACTTGGTGCGAATTGTCCTGTATGTTAGAACACACACACACACACACACACACACACACACACACACACACACACACACACACACACACACACACACACACACACACACACACACACACACACACACACACACACAAGCGTCTGTTGTTGATTGGATATACTCTCTATGACTAGGGACACATCACTTACCTGAAGGCAATGCATCAAGTCGATCCACTCGGTCACTCATTTCTGGCCTGGATCCGCCCTCTCTTAGGCAGTCGACATCCCGTATGTCTTGGTTTCGTTCTGCATGGCAAACGCCGAGAGGAACAAGAGATATCCACCTGGAGCGATTTCATTACCGGGGCTAGCAGGCACAAGTGTTTTGCAATTAGGGAAAGGCACAGCATCAAGATTAGAGCCATCTACCAGCGACATCTCTTATGCTCCGTCAGAAAGCAACGCATCGTCTTCTGTTGTTGCTGATGACGGCTTTTCTCCGAGGCTCAGACATTTTACATTGGATAGACCGCGATTTCAGAACCGTCCACCGACGATTAGGGCACGTTTGAATTCCATGCCCGCCAATGCAGCTCCGCCCCACACTCACACTTCACCCCTGCCAGTGTCTCCTCCAGCGACTGGCGACTTCGATGTGCCACCTGAGCTACCTGTTGGACCGCCACCTGAGCTACCTGTTGGACCACCACCGGACCTACCGACGTCTCTACCGCCTGAGTTGCCTGACTCGCCTATACCTGATCTTCCATTGCCTTCATCTTCTAGTCATGCGCTAACTCTTCCGGATGTGTCTCTACCAGAGATGTCTTCGGTTTCTCCTGAAAAGCCGTCCATACCTGAGGCAGTTGAGGCAGTGCAGTCTGTGGATTCTGTATCAGGTGGTAGTCCGCCTTCGTTTGAATCGAAATTGCGTGACAAGTCTAGAGGTAGCAAGGCAACTGGTGGAAGAAGAAATCTGTCATCATTGTCTGGTTTGTCACGTTTTGGAGGAAAGAGTCCTGCTGCTAAACGACCTAATATTTCAGTTGGAAAAAAAACAATTTTGAGTTCTAGCTTGAAACCACAGTCTGTATTAGCATTGAAAACTCATTCTCAACTACCTGAGAAACCATTGACCAAAACAGTCAATGTTGAAGTGGATTCAACAGTAGATGTTAAAGTAGAAGTAGATGTGCAATCTCCATCTTTGGTATCAGTGACAACTTTACCTCCTGAACAGCAGCTAACTACTCAGTCAAAATTGGAAACATCTGTGGAGCAAACTGTTGGAGCTAACACACCTGATGCCAAATCAGTAGAAGTTAGCAAGTTTCAGACAAACTCCTCGGAGGCTATGAATTCCTCATTTTTGTCCAAGTCATCAGTAGCCAAATGTAGTAGTCCTGACATTGTGCCAATTGCCCATTCTACAGTACAAAATGCATCTTGGGAAAGAGAGCAAATAGGAATGAATACCACATCTTTGACAGCCAAGTTTAAAAGCAGGTTTACCAAACCAGAACAAGTCAACGAGACAGGGAGCACTGCGTCTCCATCTGTAGTTAGAAGCGTAACTTCAAATGTGTCTAAGCCAGTATACACTTCTAAATTTGGTATGGCATCAAGATTTGGTGATAATGCAAGGGTCACAGGTGCACTAGGTGAAAATACTGAAGCTACTTCACACGTACCAAATGACACCATTGCTCCAATTAATGGACAAGAAGTAGTCAGTGAAACAAAGTCATCACCCATTTTGTCATCTCAAACACACGACAGGAAGAAAACAATCTCAAGTATAAGGTCAGCTACAGAAATGAGGAACAAAAACACACTACCAAAAAAGCGATTCAGTTTGGCCTCACTATCTGCTATTTCATCTTCTCCAGCAACACAGGCATCTGTTCATACTCTCAAGTCTGGTTTTGTGGATCGTCGATTTCGTCTAACAAAAAGTGCTGATGTAGAAGGCATCGGTGGGCAGTCTAGTGTAGTTCATTCTTCTTCGGGAAGGCATTCAGCACCTCCTAGTATTACTGAAAATTTAGTGGAAGCTTCACCGGTATTGCCAGTACTTTCCTCTGAGATGCTATTAGAAGAATCAGATTTACCACCCGAGCTTCCTTCTGAACCACCACCTGAGTTACCATCTGAACCTCCCCCACATATACCCTCTGAAGCGACTTCTGGTTTGTCAGAGAAAGCAAATAATGGCTATGTTGCAGAGGCAAGTGGACTTAAGGCAGTGATAGTAAAAAAGCAATCTTGGACTCAAAATGTTGAAGCTGTAAAGAGCAATTCCTCAATTCAGTCACAAAAAAGTGATGAGCAAACAATAGAAATTGGACATAGAATGGTGAAGGAGGTAGAAAACAAGGAAACAGCTGTTGTGACTATCGCAACAAGTGAAGTTTCTGGTGTCAATGGCTTGCCATCAGATGAAAACCCTGGAATGTTTGATTACAGTTTCCTAATGACTTCAAAAGGGAACAAAACTCCATCTTCTCGTTTATCAATGTCTTCTGGTGATTCTGATCTCCTCACTGCTGTATTTACAGCTTTAAAGTCAACTGGCCATGATTCCAAAGAAGCTCATCATGACAAGGAGGATCTACCTAGTTCATCAGTATATGTTTCTGAACCATACTTACATGATGCTGAGGATAGTCCAGCTGTTAAGCCTAAACACTTTGCCTCCGTTATGGGCTTTTTTGAAGACAACACTTCAGAAACATCAGAATTTGTACAAGGTGATCATGCTGCAGGAGATAATTACAAATCTCTTGATGATACTTTTGCAAAGATCCAGGTAACCACTTTATAGCTAGTAATCTTGTAATCCTGTAGTAGTAATATATCTAAGAATTTACATAGCTACATAATTTGATGTAATTTTATATAGGCTGCTTCTGTCAAACGAAAAACTTTGGAGACAAATTTGACTGACCACCTTGCTGAAGATTTGACTTCTTTACAGCAAATGCAGCAGGAACAAGATTCCAGAATTGAAGAAAATCTTGCAGCGATGGAGGGAGAACAACATTTAGCTGACGAATTACTTCAGAGTAACACTACAGACACAGAATCAGTACTGGACAGTGACTCAAATACAGATGATGAGTTGCCTTTGCCAGAAGAAGACGGTATGGTGTCTGAAGGATATTGAAGTTGTTCTTTACAATGATGTTTCTTCATTTTAATACCATAGATTTGCGGAAAAGCATTATTGTACGTCCTCCCACAATTTATCGTGGCGAGATCTCACCACAGGGTGTTCGTTGTCAGGAAACACAAGTAGATGAGAAAAGCTTATTGTTTATATCAACTGATGAAAGTGGTAGAGATGACTGTACCAATGTACTTGATGTTGAATCATTGAAGGGCTCTAGAGATAAGGTAAAAGCCAGTTTTAGTAGGACTGTTAATTAAGGCTCATTGTATGAGTTAAGTGTATGATCAAGGGTACAACTAGCTGGGAGTGTAATGGAGTAAATAGCTAGTAGACAGATAGACAGACACACAGACAAACACAGACAGGTGGACACATGGACATGTGATAATACACATCAATGGCTGAAAAGGTTTGGATTCATTTAATTTTAAGATATTTAAACATTATGACTAAATTAACTTTCAATAAGATTTGTTGGCCGTTTGTAGGTTCATTATATTAGACTTACTTTTTGTCAAAACGTGGTCACATACCTTATGTCAGTCAGGAATGAAATACAACACTTTAACAAGTTGACTAAAAGGTGTTATGAAGAGAACAACAAACCAAATTGATTTTATTGCAAAGTGAATGGAACAAAATTATGCAGATGTCAATAATCAAAAATGTGATACTAGACTGTCATGTAAAATGATAAAACTGGTATACATTAACTTGTATCATACTTTCCAGTTATCATATCAAAGCATCGAGCAGTGGAGTACAAGTGAAGTAACTGATTGGTTGAGAGATGTTGGACTAGGACAATACACACCACACTTTTTGAGTAAAGACCAATCACTGATCATGTCATCTGTTTCTATTATTCATACGATTGTGCTTGTAATCACAGCCCATCAAGTTAATGGAAAAAAGCTTCTTGAGATTGACTTTCGGCTTCTTGGTATAGTTTTGATTGAATTTAAAGTTGGTAATGAGAGCCATTGAATTGTTGTAGATGAAATGGACATCGTGTCTTCACATGAGAGGGAGACAATCCTGGCAGAAATCTACAAGTTAAGTGTTGGTAGTGAGGGTGACTTGGATTCATTCTTGGAAGGTTGTGGCACTCCATGTAGTTTGGTGATTCAACTAGTGAAATAATGCATTGTAGATTCACTGAATGCCGCTAGTGAAGAAGATAAGGTCAAGGCATTGGCTGCTATTGAAGCGTTGAGATCACCGTCTGGGTGGGAAACTAACACGGATGTAGGAAATCTTGAACAGAATAGAGATCACTTGACGACTCAAGTAACAAGCAAAATAGTTGATGGTAATACCAATGAGTTGTCATCTGAAGTTCATACTGATATGGTAAATCAGAAAGCAAGTGTCAACACAAGCCAAGAAATCTCACCAAGAAAATCAGCTGCAGTGAACAGTTCTGCACAAATGACATATTTGAAACCTTTGTAAGCGGTATTCACTCTGTGTGTGTGCACACGTGTGTGTGTGTGTGTGTGTGTGTGTGTGTGTGTGTGTGTGTGTGTGTGTGTATGTGTGCATGTGCGTGTGTGTTTGTGTGTGTGTGTGTGTGTGTGCATGTGCGTGTGTGTTTGTTTGTGTGTGTGTGTGTGTGTGTGTGTGTGTGTGTGTGTGTGTGTGTGTGGCGTCTGTAGCTCAATTGGTTAGAGAGTTGCATTTGGAGAATGGAAACATTCGGTACGTTGAGGTTGTAGGTTCGTGGACGAGTACAGACGTCATTTCCTTCGGCAAGAAATTCACACACAATTGCCTGGGTGGACTAGACCATTGGCTTGGCAGAACATAATGCAGTATATACGGGTACGTGTGGACTTGAGGTTCAGTCCCACCGCTGTGCCAAAGTCAGTGCCCTTTGATGCTCTGGCCACGCATCAAGGGGTTAGTCAGCACGGCCTAACTCTGAGTAGTGCTAGGGTCCCTACCTAGAAATAGGCAGGGGGTGCTATCTTCAGAACTTTCCGAAGGGCATATCCATTTTGTCTATTTGTGCATGTGCGTGTACATGTGCGTGCGTGTGTGCGCATGTGTGTGTGTGTGTGTGTGTGTGTGTGTGTGTGTGTGTGTGTGTGTGTGTGTGTGTGGGTGCATGCGTGTGTGTGTGTGTGTGTGTGTGTGTGTGTGTGTGTGTGTGTGTGTGTGTGTGTGTGTGTGTGTGATACAATTTTTATATTTCTTTGGTTTGTTCTGTCATGTACAGGCCAGAGTCTATTTCTTCAGTTAGTGCTGAATCGAGTTCTTATCGAGCTCGTAAATTATCAGACAAATTTGGTGTGAAAGAATCTTCACCTGCTATCAGGCATGCTGTTGGTCGTGAAAAGGAGGGTGTTATTCGTGTGTGGCTTACATCATTGCAGACAGGACATGAATACAAAGCATTACGCATTGCAGCAAAGACATCTGCACTCTTTGTTGTGAATCAGTTGCTGGAAAAGTTGGAGATGGTAGATGACCCTCTGAGGTTTTATCTAGCAGAAGTATCAACTAGAAAAGGAGGTAAAGTGGGTTTGTATGGTCTTCTCACACATCCTTTGCAGTTCACTCTTGAATATTGTATATGAAAATTGCTAGTGTGAAGTGTCTTATGATACTATCCAGCCTCTTAGTGTAGTTTCAAACTTTGTTTGTCTTTCTGTTTGCCTATCAACTTTGCCTGTCTGTCTATGCCTTGGTCCCTTATTGTGTTGTTGTAGCTCTTGTTCATTTGAATTGCCGGATATTTGCTTTCTATTTTTTGTGTTAGAATAAATTTTCATTTTAGTTCCAGATCGAGAAGTTGCTGGATTTGAATGTCCACTGCAATTGCAGTCACACTGGGCATCTCTCAATGAGACTAAGTTTGAACTGAAAATTAAGCAGAGTGGTGTAATTAAGGTTAATTATATACAAACAAGTCATTGAATTCTGTTGCATATACACTTGCATTTGAATAGGTGACAGCTTTTGTACCTGGACATAAATCTGAGGAGAAAGCAATTGCAGTATCACCTCTGACATCTTGTCAAGAGGTGGTGAGACTGGCACTGAGAAAGTTTAATATTAAAGACAATCCAAGCAATTACTGTCTTTTAGAGTGTTTATCTAGCACTGCTGGTATGTCAAACACAAATTTACAGTCAAGTTTGTCACAGATCAGACTGTTTTATTGCAGCAGAAAGAGTCGTTGGTGATGGAGAGTATCCTTTGATGGTGCAGTCAGCGTGGAAGGATACAAACTCATTTCATCTACGAGTTGGTCCATTACAGAAACGATCATCAAGTGGAAGCGACTCAGTCTTTCGATCAACTGACAGGCAAGCAGCAGCTATTGTTTTAGTTGATTTTGATAGTTTTTCAAGAAGATTGTGCCAACAGGGTATTCCCATCTGATAGACCTCTTTCACCACCATCAGGATACTCACTTGCCAGATCATCAGATGGCATTGTACTCACTTGACTTCGACATGTTTTCAATTTATGTATGATATTTCTTGTACAGGAGGCTGTACGTGCCAAGAATGCTTCTTTGTGGGCTGAACTTGAATCTATGCAACCTAAAGTTGCAAGGCTAGATGATCTGGAGCAGACTGTATACACATATTGATGTAAAGTTCACTACGGGTTTTGTGTGAAACAGTTTGTGTTGTGTGTGACAGGTGGCTACGCTTCGGAATGCATATGAGTGTTTACAAGAGTCTGTAGCTCAACGAGAAAGGAATGAGGAAGTGGAGAAGGCTGCAATGCAAGAAGAATTGGAGCAACTGAGAGCAACATGTGCTAAGCAGGCAAACCACATGGTAAGTATAATCAGTATATGTTGGATGATTATTATCTTTTCATATGCTCATTTAGTTTTATCTGTTTGTTTGCATTGTATTTGCATTTTATATCTTTTTGTTTACAAGTTTCTTTGGTTTGTCTGCCTGTCTGTCTTTTTCATATTTGAGCACATGATGGCTATAACTAATCTCTACAATTGTTTATTAATGTCCAAGCTACTGTCTGCCTGCTTGCCTGAAATAGTTGAACTTGTAACTTGTTTATGAAGCACTTTCTTTTAATTATTGAAAAATCATGTATTCTAGTGTGTAGAGATGCTGTATCCTAATAAAATAGTCTGCCTACCTGCCTGCTTGCCTGCCTGCCTTGCCTGTCTGTCTGTCTGTCTGTCTGTCTGTCCAATACATATATTTCTGTCTGTCTGTCTGTTTGTCTGTCTGTCTGTCTCTTTCTGTCTGTCTGTCTGTCTGTCTGTCTGTCTGTCTGTCTTTGTCTGCCTCTTTGTTTGTCTGTTTCTCTGTCTGTCAATACACATTTTATATGGAGAAGCTATTACAGTGCAGGTTTACAGAGTTATCCGTTTTTTGTTTTTGTAATGTTTCCTTGCTAGCTTGTCTGCTCTGCTTGTTGATTGTCTTGACTTGTATCTGTTATTTCCAGGGTGATGTTGGTTTTGAAACTTTCTCTCTAAGCCAAGATAAGGAGGTGTGGTTATGTCTTAGTAGTTGGGAAAGCAATATTGATTAAGAAATTAACTCTTGATGATTTGTTTTGTAGTCTACATACTGTGCTCAAATTGCAACTTTAGAAGATGATGTGCAAATAAAGGCAGAGAGAATCCAACAGCTAGAAAATGAAAATAGGAGGACGGTGAGCATGACAGTTGTTATCATAAAAATGGTGATATATCATTGCATAATGCATGTTGCTTTCTCAGCAAGATATTCAGGAGAAGAAACGTAGTGACGAGGATTTACTGGCTCAAGTAAGGAAAGCACTGCTTTATAACTGTGTAGATCAACAGTCATGCTTGAGCTTGTGCAGAGAGACAGACATATTAAACACTTGGAGGAGACATCAGCATCTCAAGAAGTTGTCATTAGTACATTACAAAGAGAGAACAGAGAGCTGAGAGCATCAAAAGAAGTAATTTATTGACATTTAATGTAAATGGTGTTCACTTATTGTTTAATTAAAAATGGTTTAGACTTCAACAAAACGCCATTGTAGCGATAGTATGTAACTTTCATACATTTGTCAACATTGTTAAAGATTTTAGTTTGTAACAGGCAGTGATAAAGATACAGTAAAGGCTCTTAAGGCATCACTGAGCAAAAAGGATGGTATTCTTTCTGCATTGCAAGCTGAGAATGAGCGACTGAAATTGAAAGTGCAAGACCAGGTGAAATGCAATTTTCATTTTTTGTAGTAGTAGGTGTTGTAACTGGAGATATGTTACTTAGCGTAAAGATATTGAAGAACTTAAGGCAACCACCTCTCACTTGCAAAGGTACTAGATGAAGTGTGCATGCATGTGTGTGTGTGTGTGTGTGTGTGTGTGTGTGTGTGTGTGTGTGTGTGTGTGTGTGTGTGTGTGTGTGTGTGTGTTTACTTTTGTGGTGTGCATGCTTTGTCTGTCTCATTGTTTGTCCATTTTGTGTGTTTCTGTTTCTGCTTTATAAAGCAATAAAATCTGACATTTTGCTTAGTCGAGTCTCATCGAGTCATTGCTCTCTATTTACGCTGGCATCCACTCAGATTATGTCTCTGATTCCGGCTGAGCTGACAGGCCTTCGCAAACATGGTTCAGGTCTAAGTCTTGCAGATGGCGGGTCTTCGTTGTCAGGACACCAGGGACCAGGAGTTTATATCCGCAGTATTAAACATGGAACTTCAGCATACAAAGCAAAGATCCTAGCAGCTGGAGACAGGTAAACACACACACACACACACACACACACACACACACACACACACACACACACACACACACACACACACACACACACACACACACACACACACACGCACACACGCACGCATGCACGCACACACACATGCACGCACACAACTCTGTGTTAGTTTACAGCTGCTGCAGTGGTTGTATTATAAGTGTGCTTTGTGTGGCAACTTTTGACGGCTTGTCTTACAGAATTCTGGAAATTGATGGACAAGATGTTAGCTGTTCTACAGCTGCAAATATAACTGCTGCTTTGGAGAAAGTTGGTGACTGTGTGAAGCTAGTTGTTGGTCGAGATAGTCACCACACCACAGATGGTGGCATGAAGGAGGCTGAAATACTTGGCTTGAAGCGACACAACAATAGTCTGTCTGCACAACTTGATGCAAGAAATCTAGAAGTAAACCAGTTGAAGAGTGACTATTCCAGGTGACATATAGTTAGTCATTGTTGGTGTTTATCTTGTGGTCACAATGTCTCGATTAAATTTAAGGTTAAAAGCAAAGGCTACAAAACACATTAACAAAGTGAGGCTACTAGGCAACACAAAATGATTATAAATTTTATGGGTTTGTTGTCCAGAGCACTGCTGCTGAAATTGAAGGTTTGCAGCAAACAATTAAAACTATCAGAGAACAGGTATAAGGTTTCGTCCCTTTCAATGTTTCATGGAGTTGTGTCAACATGCTACTGCAGCTTGTAGAGTCTGAACAGTCAAGAGAAGACTTGCGTCATTCACTAAAAGAGCTAGAACAGTCGTCTACATCTGCCCATCAGCAGCAGCGAAAACTTCAAGAAGGCCTGCAGCAAAACATTTATGAATTGCAAATGAGATTGCAGCAAGCTGAAGTGAGCCACTCAGAAGGTTTTATTGTGCATTAGAGTAACGATAATGCATTTGAGCAGGAAGACAAGCATCAGCTAGAGGAATTTATTGAAGAACAAGAGTCAAATGTAGCATCTCTACAGCAGGCCATCAATCAAAAAGTGTTACTGTCGTGCCTCAAGTTGTATCAATATTTAATCAAGAGTTTTGTTATTGTAATGAAGGAGGAGGCACTTATGTTTGCTGAAACAGAGAGAGAACATGCAGTGAAGCTATTGAGCCAACAGACGTCCACATGCACGAAGTCAACTGAAGGTGGTGCTTTGTTTTTGTTGACTTGGCAAGAATGCAATGTTCAGTGTGTATGTCTCACTGTTTCCAGATCTTTCAGTTCCTGATGACTACAACTTGGCAACAAAAGCAAGTCGCATTCAAAAATACGTCAAATCCATGTGCATGATTTATTGATTTGTAGGACCAGTTGCTCAAGATGCTACAAGAAAAAGAAATCGAACACAGCAGACAAAAGGCATACATGGATCAGTTATTATCACTTGTCATTGAGCATGCACCAATTGTTCTGGGGAAACTACATGCTCATGAAGAAGCCAGGTACACTTTAATAACACAATACCACATGTATTTGTGTACCTCAGATTTACAGAGAGCATGTCAAAATAAGCGAAATCTAAACTTCCAGCCTCCTTATTTTAAGTAACCTGCTGATTGAGGGTAACTAACATTACTAAAATACTTATCAGCTATTGTTATATTGTCTCTAGACTTGACTTTAGCTGGCACACCACTGCATGCACTACTAAGATTTGGGCTTACTGCTAATGCTAAGGTAGTACAGTACTGTGCCATTGAAATGTGTGTGTGTGTGTGTGTGTGTGTGTGTGTGTGTGTGTGTGTGTGTGTGTGTGTGTGTGTGTGTGTGTGTGTGTGTGTGTGTGTGTGCGTGCTAGCCTTGGTCATGTCTTGGTCATGTACCTGTTTCTCACATTCTGTGCAAACTTGCAAAATTGTTTTATGTTTGAGTACCGCCATTAGACATGGACAAACATGCTTGATAGTATTGTGCAAATTGGCAGATTGAAAACGAGTTACGGGGTTTGACTGAAGATTAAGAGCAACAATTATTGATGTGTTTTTGAAGGATAGTTAAAATGTGAACAGTGGTCGAACTTGTAGCAAATGACCATTGATGTGAAACTTAAATAATGAAAGTCAAACCATAGGAACTGAACGTGACCAATGAGCTTTTAGATACATATGAAAACTACATTAGTTAGCACATTAACCAATTAATTGTTAATAACATCAATAGCATACATGTAGTACTTAGCTGCTATTAATAGCTATTTTAGAAGCAATAGCAATCACAAATAATATACAGTACTTACACAAAATATGAGTAACTGTTGTGTTTTCTGTGGTAGCCTTAAGTCAGAGGAATGGTGTTGATTGCTGCAAGTCAAAGTATTACATTAGGATTTTATAATCATCTTTTGATATATCGTTATAGTTTCGTAGCATTTTGCATCACATGCTGCTTTGTATGAACATATTTTGATATCAAGACGATGACAGCTACTTATATAGTTTCTAATTAACATGAACACTTGCGATTTTATAGGATGATTAAGTTATGTTTTGAAGTAGTTTTTCACTTCAGAACATCCATGCTGACTTTTTGATATGTATAGAATGTCTGGCACTAGTGATGGGCAATGGGCTATCAACATCACAGTGCTGTTGATATTAATTACTTTGATGTTGACGCTCATCGAAATTGTACAGTATCACACGATGATGGTCACTGTTACATTGATTCATGTCTTTTGCAAATAAGTCCATTAAACAGATTATGTATGTTTACGTGGCAGTGTGTGTGTGTGTGTGTGTGTGTGTGTGTGTGTGTGTGTGTGTGTGTGTGTGCATGCGTGTGTGCATGCGTGTGTGTATTTGAATAAAGCAGTATATCACAACTGACAGTTAGCTGTCATAACTAGCATTTGGCACTGTGTACAGTGTTGTTCATTGAAACCTGAAACACAGCAGAAAAAATTAATGGCAGTGGTTTTCTGTACTTGCAATGCAAAAGCCCATACTGTCAGTTTGCTCTAGTTGCTAGTCAATGACTTATGTGACATGCTGAGTACAATGGAATTCTGTGCAGACTTGATTACATATACATGTACAGTAGTGTATGTTAGATCTATACATTCGTACTAAGGGTCAGAGTCCTGCTGTTGTAGTTGTGCTGAGATGTTGGGTGGAATGGACACATCTTGAAGGTTTCCCATACCTTCTTCAGGTTCATCGGCTATCAGAATGTAAATCAAGTTTTCACACATTCTGGAAACAGAAGCATCTGACTCTTGCTTATGCAGCTCCCTGATGATAACATAAGTATTTTTTGACTTTACATACTGTCGGTGGTGTTGAGTAGCACACAACTAACACATCAAGACATGCAGTTTAGCAAAAATATTTACTATTATTATTATTTATTATCATCATTATTAGTAGTATCTATTTATACCTGCATGATGGCTTCTAGTAGCATAACTCTGATGTCTGCCTCTGGTTCCCGTGTCTTGTCATCTCCAAGATATTGCAAGTCAATTGGTAGTTTCTCCATTTCCTCCTCTTCTAACTCCTCAGGCCCAGCCAGTGGCAGCAACAGCCGTGAAAGTATGTCAATATCGTCACTCAGTATCCACTCTTGATGTTGAACATCGAAACAACAATTCTTTACAAGACAAGCGATGCTACGACGACAAATTGCAGATGCACTGCATTCAAGTAAAGGCAGCAATCGCTTCAAGATTGCCTTACTCCTATCCATCATTAGATCCCTTCCATCAGCTACCTGACTCACATTACCAAACACTGTTGCAATGTAGTCCAACTCTCGACTGCCACGATTTTGACTTTCACAAAAAATATCAACGATATCCGACAGGCAGTTATCTCCTTTGGTTCTTAACAGTTGAACAAATGCTTCACTGCCCGTCTCTGTTCTCGTCAAGTTTGATAGAGTCATGCACAACTTCTCTTTACAGATGGAATCAGAGCAAGCACTCAAGCTTTCTAACAAAACGTTTAGAACGTTGGCTGATAACAGTTCTTCGGTGCTTGACTTTTCAGCTGCTAGATTTATGAAGCAAGTTAGTGCATCTCTCGCATAGGGGATCTCTAGACGTCTCACAATGTCTGAAAGACTCTCTAACAAGGGTGGATAACGTGTGAAAACTTCACGACCGTCTCTAGTTACTGTCAGTCCAGCAAGATGTTCAAGCGTTGCGCTCTTTAACTCAGGTTTCGAATCAGGACGAAGGAACGACGCCAACTCGACAATCGTGTCCATTGGAGTGGCCTCGGTCACCAGTCCTCGTGGTGCCTCCCTTGCCAGATCGCGGAAAAATCTGCGCGCATGCTGCTGCATGCGTGATCATGAGTTCGCAATGTGCTGTCCAAACTCCCTATTTTTATTGGCTGAACCATATCAATAAACAAATGTTTGACTACAGTTTATAATATTAGTGGTCTTTGGTACAATTCTTCCAGGTTTAGTTAATTAATAATTGTTGTTCATAATGCAAGCAGTCAGAAGACCAATGGCTTAATTAAATCAATTTTATCACTTACAATAATAAATTAATCTATTCAATTTCAAATTAAAACTTTTACAATAACATTAAAATCTAAAAATTAATAAAGTTTTAACTCTGTTTACTCAGAAAAAGTAACTACCATGATAAACATAAGATGTATCCTATTCAGTTCGTATATGCAAGTTGGAAAAGTCTCTAATGTACATGAATCCTTCCTAAATCATATCTTGTTTGTTGGTGGTTTCTTTGGCAACAACTGTGCAAATCGTTTCTCAACACGTCGAAATGCTGTATTCACACTGGGGTAGTACTTGAAAAACAAAAACAAATTAAAAGCATAATCAGCCATCAGTAGAACAAGAGATGCAGCAAACACTTCAATAGCCTTCATGAAGCAATGCTGATAAATGAAGTATGCAACCAGTATTGTCTCAATGGTAACAGTCAGCATAACGGCACGACGCAATTCCTTTGCTATCAACTTTCTCTTCTTATCAATTTCAACAAGTTGATTCTGCAAGTTGTTATCTGCAGACTTATCAAGTAGAAACTGTTGTTGCCTAGATTCAGCTGCTTTGATGGTCAACCCATATTGAGCATGAACTTTCATTTCGCAGAACCAGAATTCACTCAATGGTACTAGAAGGCATATGTGTGAAAGAAGACAGAATGGGACAAAGTCTCTCCCAAAGTAGAGCAACAGATCATTAAACAGAAGAAAGACCATGAATGCAGTTTGAATATTGGTGATGTAAGTCGACAAGTAAGAGACAAGGCTGTCATCTGCAGGTGACTTGTAAAACAAACTAACTCTCTTCACTAAACTGAGTAATAATATCCACGCCCACGAGATTTGTGGTAACGGTTGCCATGGTAACGCTAATTTAAACCACAATGCTGTTTAATTGAAAATGATACAAATTAAAATATTAATTATTAAATTACCTTGTCCAGATTCCAAATTATTCTTCGAAGGAGATTGAGGACTACGGTTTACTTCCCAACTTGTGGCTTCATCAAAAATTTGCAATACATCGGATCTTCCTAGGTGACTTATTTTCGACCTCAGTGTTTCGTGTAGGTTGATTCTGCTGTCTCTATGCAAAGCCACCCACTCACAAAGCATTGCTAGAGTTGGGTTTGTTCTCAATTCAAAGTTGCCAATCGAGTCAACATCAAACCCTAGCTCGTCTGCAAGGTGTCGCCAATCTTGCGCCTGCGTCATCTTCAAGTTCAGCCGCTTGGCGATGGCGTCCAGCGCTGAATAGCGCAAACGACGTTCGTCACGACTGCATTCATCTGCTTGTTCGTTCATCTTACATCTCACTAGAGTACTCTCGTAGTGTACAAGAATGAAAGTCAGCTTCTTTCCGCTAGCAAGTTATTAATTAAATTAAATAAGTAAACACCCGAATGACTTCATCTGCACGTGAGTCGCACGATGCTTCTCTTCCTGTGAGAAAAAAAACGATTTTTTAATTTTGAAGTAGGAAATGACTTGTTCTGAATTTGTTCTAAAATTCGAAAATTAAGTAGTTCTTAGTCGCGCTAAGAAGATCGTAGGTAGCTAAAAAATTAGCTACAGGTAAATTTTTAGTAGACAATTAATTAACATGTGTGTGGTGGCAATGTGTTGAAATTGTTATAATTAGTTAATAAGTTGACTCGTACAAACCCTCTAACAGTTTATTGTAACATTTGCCATGCAGAGTTTTCCTACTGTACTCCTGTACAGTACACGCCTACTTGGCGTGGGTGAGCGCTCTTTGGTTCACACCCACTTCAGACGTTCTGTGACGCATGCGCACAACGCATACGGTGAGCTCTTCGGAGGCGGTGACCCTGTAGCTTGTCGTTGCGATTCAAGTACGAGAAGAACATAGCGACCCGTTTTCGGCGTCCATCGTGCTACCATGGCCCAGATACTGCCGATAAAATTCCAGGAGCACCTGCAGGTAGGTCTCCACGTGAAGCGCTCGCATTTGCTCAGTCACATGGCCGACGGTTCGTGTTTGAACTGCAGCTGCAGAGCGTTGGCATCAACCCGGCCAACATTGGTTTTGCCACGTTGACTCTAGAGTCGGACAAGTTCATCTGCGTGCGCGAGAAGGTGGGAGAACAGGCGCAAGTCGTCATTATCGACTTGGCCGACCCCGGTAACCCGACAAGGAGGCCCATCTCAGCAGACTCTGCTATCATGAATCCGGCGTCGAGAGTGATTGCTCTGAAAGGTCAGTTGAGTGGAACGTAGCATTTTCGGTCGATAAAACGGAGGTTTATTTCGCAACATGAAATTCGGCGCGTTCTCTAGCCGGCAAGACGCTGCAAATATTTAATATCGAGATGAAGAGCAAGATGAAAGCGCACGACATGACGGAGGAAGTCGTTTTCTGGAAGTGGATTTCAGTCAATACAGTCGCACTAGTCACCGACGCTTCGGTCTACCATTGGTCAATGGAAGGTACTTGCGGGATCATCCGGGTATTTGATTTTTGAAAATGCTCTACATTTTGGTTATCTAGGCGATTCACAGCCGCAGAAGATTTTTGATCGGCATAGCACGCTTGTTGGTGCTGGCTGTCAGATTATCAACTACAGAACGGATAAAGCTCAGAAATGGTTGCTGCTTGTTGGAATCTCGGCTCAGGTGAGGGATAGAGGGGCATAGTGATGGTTGGGTAGATGTGTGAGGGTGTGCGCCTGTTGCTTGGGTCTTGGGCTGTTGGCGTTGCTTTGTTACTTAGTAATTGGGTGTGACTTTCTGTAGACTTGTTGCTGTCAATGGTATGACAATGGTCTGTCTGCCTATTTGTCTGTCTGTCTGTCTGTCTGTCTGTCTGTTTGTCTGTCTGTGTCTGTCTGCCTGTCTGTCTGTCTGTCTGTCTGTCTGTCTGTCTGTCTCTCTAGCAAATCCATTTATTTCACTACAACTCACATCAATGCAACCTACATAATGATGTCAAGTAGTGTTGCCTGTCATGCTCATATATTCATGTCACATGTCACCATGTAATGTATGCTATTTAATTTGACAGACAGGAACAGCCTTTTCCCTTCCTTACCAATACAAAGATGCTAATAATAAAACTAGTAACAAAAACCAACTCTTAATTAAACTAATTAGAGTTGTCGTGCAGAAACAAAATTGCACCAAGAAGTGACGTACATAAGCTTGTCTTCCTTACTCGGGTTCCCCCTTCCCCTGATATTGTACTGGCTTCTAAAGGAGAACTAACCATGTGGACAGATGTAAACCTGTGGTCACACATGTGCCTGGTTTATCCACACCATTGAGGTATATTAGTATGCAAGTAGTCTGCATGTCATGAGTGCTCTTGTCATGACATATTGATATATTACAACAACAATAATGTCAAGCGACCCCAAACTGGTTGCCAACTATTTTGTATTTAAGTCTTTGCTGTAGGTAAGGTGTCAATGTCTGCTCGACTTCACTCACTGTAACCAAGCTTCTTACTTGGAATCCAGTCAGGATGCTTTGATTGTTGCAGTTTACTTGGCCTTCCACTTACAAGCATACTCTTACTTATAACTGTCTGGCTTCAAGTCCTTCCTACAGATAACTGGCAACCACTCTTTGTGTCTTCGCTCACTCAACTCTCAAATTTGCTTCCTATATTAGGCCCCGCCTACTGCAAAGGGTGTATTGAGTTTTCTTGAGAGATCTCTGTAAGGTCACTCTTACTGACGGATAAGCATTGTTGCTGAATGATTTCAAAGTCTTGGTTGTTCTTTTTGCTTTCATTCAGTGATAATTCAGACAATTTTTGAAGAAATTGGTGTGCTCGCCATCCCCACCTATCAAAATGCTTGAATGCAACTGGAATACAGTTAGAGGCAATTCCAAAGACACGTGTCTGTCTGTCTGTCTGTCTGTCTGTCTGTCTGTCAATACAGATATCAAACATTGAACTATTATACATCAACTGCAAATCACTATAATAAAGTCCAACTAGACAGCAATTACAAGCTCCTGAAGTTTCAAACTACAGCTGCACGCACTAGAAAGAATACCAGTTAATAGAAGTAGAGTTGAAGAGTCCAACAGTGAGAAACAGGTAGAAACATGATTACAATCTCCACAGAAGACTCACTAGACCACGACGTGGACAAGGTAAGTCTGCGATAATCCAATGGAGACTGAAGCCATCAGAGAATGGTTGAAGACGGAGGAAAGCAAATGAAGATGAAGAGGATGACAACAGCTACTCATGAATGACGCACTGTCTGTCTGTCTGTCTGTCAATACATATATTTCAAACATTGAACACACACCATCTAAGCAAAGCAACAACTGTGTCTGTCTGTCTGTCTGCTTGCCTGTCTGCCTGTCTGTCTGTGTTTTGCATAAAGTTAGCGCTTGTTAGGTAGAGTAAGCGTTCAAATAAAAAATCTGTCTGTCTGTCTGTTGTCTGTCTGTCTGTCTATTGTCTTGTCTGTCTGTCTATTGTCTGTCTGTCTGTTGTCTGTCTGTTTGTTTGCCTTTGTTTATCTGTGTGTCTGTTTGCCTGCCTGCTTGTACACTATCAGTCTACTTGCTTATCTGCCTGTTTGTTTGTCTACCTGTTTGTGTGTTAGCCTACTTGTTTGTCACTTTGCTTATTTAAACCGTCAGTTAGTCTACTTATCTGGCTGTTTGTCTTCCTACATGCACTCCTACCTAGTCTGACTGGCTTATCAGCATATGAATAAGATGTGTACCCTAAATCAAAAGTATCTATTAGATTAGTTGAGGTGCACTAGATTTATAACAAACTGTACTTGTAGATGCTCTTTGTAGCCAATGTGATGGATGTTGTATGCATAGTGTTTGTACTCTGGCTTGAGTGTTGGCTGCATGTTGTAGGCAAATCGTGTTGTGGGAGCGATGCAACTGTTTTCTGTTGAGCGTCAAGTTAGTCAGCCAATTGAAGGTCACGCGGCCGCCTTCACTCAGTTCAAAATGGACGGCAACCCCAATGAGTCGACCCTCTTCTCGTTTGCTGTTCGTGGAATGGCTGGTGGCAAAGTGAGTAGTTTACACAGATATGAGTGAATGTAGAGACAAGCATGATGGGACAGACAGACAGACAGACAGACAACAGGGCAAACAGACAGACAACATGACAGACAGATAACAGGACAGAGACAGACAGACAGACAGACAGACAACAGGACAAACAGACGGACAGACAACAGGACAAACAGACGGACAGACAACAGGACAAACAGACGGACAGACAGACAAGCAATAGGACAGACAGATAGACAGACGGACGGACGACAGACAACAGGACAGGCAGCCGCAGATTGGACAGACAGGACAGACAGACAGACAGACAGACAGACAACAGGACAGACAGACAGACATGTAGTTTCCTCGTTGTAAACATCTTGCTTTTTCAGCTTCATGTGATTGAAGTCGGTCAACCTCCTTCCGGCAACCAACCTTTCCAGAAACGAGCCGTCGATGTCTTCTTTCCAGCGGAAGCCCAGAACGATTTTCCCGTAGCCATGCAGATCAGTGACAGATACAACGTCATCTTTCTCATCACAAAGTACGGTTACGTTCATCTCTATGATCTCGAGACCGGCACATGCATCTACATGAACCGAATCTCAAGCGACACCATATTCGTCACTGCCATGCACGACGCCACCAGTGGCATAATCGGAGTCAACAGAAAAGGACAGGTGGGATGCAAATAATTGATATCAATAATTTAGTCATTCCATGCGTCTCAATAGGTTTTGTCTGTCGGCGTGGATGAGACCAACATCGTGCCGTATATCTCCCAAACGCTTCAGAATCCCGAGTTGGCGTTGAGAATGGCTGTTAGGAACAACCTGCCTGGAGCAGAGGAATTATTTGTGAGGAGGTTCAACATGCTTTTCCAGCAGATGCAGTATGGAGAGGCGGCGAAAGTGGCAGCGAAAGCTCCGAGAGTACGAGATGATAATGATGTGACTCAATGGTTGTTGGTGTCG
>NC_085085.1:15534542-15544542 GCF_963422355.1 Corticium candelabrum
CACGTGTATTTATGTATGTGATTGTCTGCATGACTATCTTTCTTTTTCTGTATTTGTTGTGTACTATTTTGAACGTTTTCTAGATTGTTGATGTGTTCATGGAATTCAGCTTGATTCAGCAGTGTACGTCGTTTCTCTTGGATGCTTTGAAGAACAACAGACCAACTGAGGGGCATCTTCAGACTCGGCTTCTTGAAATGAATCTCCTGCATGCACCACAAGTAGCAGATGCTATCCTGGGCAATCAGATGTTCACACACTACGATCGCATTCATGTAGCTCAGTTGTGTGAAAATGCAGGCCTTTTGCAGAGGGTGAGACGTGTGTGTGTGTGTGTGTGTGTGTGTGTGTGTGTGTGTGTGTGTGTGTGTGTGTGTGTGTGTATGTGTGTGTGCATGTAATTAATGTGGATGTGTTTGGTAGGCTTTGGAACACTACACCGACTTGTTTGACATCAAGAGAGCACTCGTACACACTCATATGCTCAATCCAGAGGTAAGAGGCTAGTGTCTGATTGTTGTTGCCTATTGCATATGCCTACTTTTCTGTTTATTTGTCTGTCTGTCCATCTGTCTTTGTGTCTGTCTGTCTGTCTGTCTGTCTTGTTGACATTTGTCATTGTGTATTTTATTGACACGTACGTTTGTCTTCTTGCGTTCATGTCTTAGTGTGCACATGTAACTGAATACTGAACTTCTGCTGTCAAATGTTTATCTATATTTTGTTTGTGTTTGCTTGTTTGTCAATGATTAATCCATATTTTGTTTGTTTGTAGTGGCTGGTCAACTATTTTGGATCGTTGTCTGTTGATGACTCAATCGAGTGTCTGAGAGCCATGCTACAGGCCAACATCAGACAGAATCTCCAAATATGTGTGCAAGTGGCTACGAAATACCATGAACAGCTAACAACTGCGGCTCTTATTGAACTCTTTGAATCATTCAAGAGCTTTGAAGGTCAGTCACATGCAATTGGAAAATGACACACACGCGCGCGCACACACACACACACACACACACACACACACACACACACACACACACACACACACACACACACACGAGGCTACGTGTTCTGTTTCGTAGGATTGTTCTACTTTCTTGGTTCAATTGTGAACTTCAGTCAAGAGGCAGACGTTCACTTCAAGTATATTCAGGCTGCTTGCAAGACGGGCCAGATCAAAGAGGTAGAACGTGTTTGTCGTGAGAGCAACTGCTACGAACCCGAGAGAGTCAAGAACTTCCTCAAGGTTGGATTATTTGAATAATCGTACATGCTATTGTGTGTGTGTGCATGTGTGTGTGATTGATTAGTTGTTATGAATGATGTGTTGTAATTTCAGGAGGCGAGACTGACTGACCAACTGCCCCTCATCATTGTTTGCGATCGGTTTGACTTTGTTCACGACTTAGTGCTTCACCTGTATAAGAACAATCTCCAGAAGTACATAGAGATTTATGTTCAAAAGGTAGGAAACAGAACGTTGTGTGTGTGTGTGTGTACATGTGTGCGTGCGTGTGTGTGTTAGTTATGGTATAATGTATGTTTCTCATTAGGTCAATCCATCAAGACTACCCGTCGTCGTTGGTGGTCTACTTGATGTCGATTGTGGTGAGGACATCATTAAGCAACTCATCCTCACAGTCCGAGGCCAATTCTCTACGGATGAGCTTGTGGCCGAAGTAGAGAACCGAAATCGGCTAAAAATATTGCTACCGTGGCTCGAACACAAGATCAGGGAGGGAAGTGAAGAGCCAGCAACACACAATGCATTGGCTAAGATTTACATTGATAGTAACAACAATCCAGAGAGATTCCTCAGGTGGAGGGTATTTTGTCATGAGATGGTGGTGTGTTTGCTATGGTGTGTTTGTGTAGGGAAAATCACTTCTATGACAGCTTGGTGGTCGGTCGCTATTGTGAGAAGAGAGATCCTCATCTAGCGTGTGTTGCGTATGAACGAGGACAGTGTGATGATGAGCTGATTCAGGTTTGTCTGTTTGTATGTCTGTCTACTTGTTTGTCTGTCCATCTGTTTGTCCATCTGTTTGTCTGTCTGTCTGTCTCTGTCTGTTTGTCTCTGTCTGTCTGTCTCTCTGTTTGTGTACTTGTCTACTCACTCACCAGTTCATCTACTTGTTTACATGTCTTCTTCTAACCTCACTGCTGTTTTCTAGGTCTGCAATATTAATTCGCTCTTCAAGTCTCAAGCTCGTTATTTAGTTAGACGAAGAGATCCTGACCTGTGGGTCAAAGTATTGGATAGTCAGAACGAATATCGACGTCAACTGATCGATCAGGTCCAGCCACACACAACAAATAGATGGAAACCTCACACCAACATTTGTTTGTCTGTATTCACACTTTTGCTTCCAGGTTGTCCAGACGGCACTGACCGAGTCACAAGATCCAGACGACGTGTCGGTAACTGTGAAAGCGTTCATGACAGCGGATCTCCCGAACGAACTCATCGAACTGCTTGAGAAGATTGTGTTGGAAAACTCTCTTTTCAGTGAACACAGGTGTGTGTGCACGTGTGTGTGTGTGTGTGTGTGTGTGTGTGTGTGTGTGTGTGTGTGTGTGTGTGTGTGTGTGTGTGTGTGTGTTTGAAAATGTGGTCATCAAGTTGTCATTTGATGCGTAACTGAGTTCATGTGACGACCAATTATATCAGCGAGGTTGCTGTCTGGACCATTAATTAGTCACTCAAGTTATGCTGGATAATAGTGAAATACTCAGGTCAGACTGAGAGTGACACCTCTGAAGTCCTGGGATATCATTTACTTGCCAGAATAATCAGTACCAATCAATTCTTGATATTTATGAAATATAACAGTCCTAAACTGTTACAACTGAATAGTTTGTGTGAAGTTGCCAAGGTGACGACTAAGTCTGTCATAGAATTTTGAACATTGATTGTTTGGATTCCATTGAGTGTTTAGTATAGCAAGGATTTACTGTTTTCTGAATGGGTAACGAGCTGTAGTAGTTGTAAGTATGGTGTGTACACACCAGGTAGGTATGTATACACACCAGGTAGTTATTTGGTGCACACCAGGTAGTTACTTGGTATACACGCCAGGTAGTTATTTGGTGCACACACCAGGTAGTTAGTTTGTAGTGTATACACACCAGGTAGTTTGGTCTGATTACGTTTGGAATGTCAGTGATGATAAAGATGTCGCCCCAGTCTGAATGTCTGTGACTGACTCGACTCATTCCAATCCTGAGACAACCAGCAGACTAGATATCGTCGACGTCTCTAATTTTATGAAACTGAGTTTGTGTTATGTCTGTTACAGGAATCTGCAGAACTTGCTGATTTTGACGGCGATTAAGGCTGATCAGGGTCGTGTGATGGAATACATTAATCGGTTGGACAACTATGATGCTCCAGACATCGCAAACATAGCGATTGACAGTGAGCTGTACGAGGAAGCATTTGCCATTTTCAAGAAGTTTGAAGTGAACACGTCGGCCATCGAAGTGAGCACATTGCAGTGTGTGTGTGTGTGTGTGTGTGTGTGTGTGTGTGTGTGTGTGTGTGTGTGTGTGTGTGTGTGTGTGTGTGTGTGTGTGTGTGTGTGTGTGTGTGTGTGTGTGTGTGTGTGTGTGTGTGTGTGTGTGTGTGTGTGTGTGTGTGTGTGTGTGTGTGTGTGTGTGTGTGTGTGTGTGTGTGTGTGTGTGTGTGTGTGTGTGTGTGTGTGTGTGTGTGTGTGTGTGTGTGTGTGTGTGTGTGTGTGTGTGTGTGTGTGTGTGTGTGTGTGTGTGTGTGTGTGTGTGTGTGTGTGTGTGTGTGTGTGTGTGTGTGTGTGTGTGTGTGTGTGTGTGTGTGTGTGTGTGTGTGTGTGTGTGTGTGTGTGTGTGTGTGTGTGTGTGTGTGTGTGTGTGTGTGTGTGTGTGTGTGTGTGTGTGTGTGTGTGTGTGTGTGTGTGTGTGTGTGTGTGTGTGTGTGTGTGTGTGTGTGTGTGTGTGTGTGTGTGTGTGTGTGTGTGTGTGTGTGTGTGTGCAGCATACAAACTGTCATATATTGTCTCTCAGCTGTTTGATTTTAGATGTATGTGTGTGTGATTGTGATGTAGGTTCTTATAGACCACGTGCATAATCTTGATCGAGCTTACGAGTTTGCTGAGCGTTGCAACGAGCCTGCCGTGTGGAGCTTGTTGGCAAAGGCTCAGCTTCAGGATAGACTAGTGAAGGACGCCATTGATTCGTACATTAAGGCTGATGATCCGTCAGCATACCCTGAAGTGATAGAAGCTGCGAGAGATGGAGGTATATGATGTTAATGTGAATGAAGTTAATGTCAAGTGATTTGATGTGTCTGGCTGTCTGTGTCTGGCTGTCTATGTGTCTGTTCATCTGTCTGTCCGTCCATTTGTCTGTTTGTCTCTATTTAGTCCATCCATTTGTCTGTCTATATGCCTATCTGCCTATTGGTCTGTTTTCCATGAAATCAATGCTGTCCATATTTTTAGGAAATTTTGAAGATCTAGTGAAATATCTCCAGATGGCCAGGAAGAAGACACGAGAGTCGTTTATTGAGACTGAACTTGTGTTTGCTTTTGCAAAGACCAACAGACTAGCCGAACTGGAGGAGTTTATCTCCGGACCCAACCATGCACAGATACAACAGGCAAGCAACAGATGTGGTTGTGTTGTGAGTTTATCAGATGTTTCTGTTTGTAGGTCGGTGAGCGTTGTTATGATGAGAAGATGTACGAAGCGGCTAAGATTCTATTCAACAACATTTCCAACTTTGCAAGGCTAGCATCAGCTCAAGTTCACTTAGGAGAATATCAGAACGCAGTCGATAGTGCACGGAAAGCAAACAGCACGCGAACTTGGAAGGAGGTACACTGTTACTGATTCTATTTTTATTTGTACTTGTTTGTCCGTCTGTCTGTCTGTGTAGTTTGTTTGTCTATCTGTTTGTCTGTCTGTTTGTCTGTCTGTCTGTCTGTTTGTGTTTTTGCCATTTATGTGTCTAACAACTGCATTTTGTAGGTCTGTTTTGCTTGTGTTGATGGAGAAGAGTTCCGCCTGGCACAGATGTGCGGCCTTCACATAGTTGTCCATGCTGATGAACTGGAAGAACTGATCGACTATTACCAGAACCGAGGATACTTCCAGGAAATCATCAGTCTTCTAGAGGCTGCTCTTGGTTTAGAGAGAGCTCACATGGGCATGTTTACGGAGCTCGCCATCTTGTACTCGAAATACAAACCAGCGAAGATGAGAGAACACTTGGAACTGTTCTGGTCACGTGTCAACATTCCCAAGGTGTGCAGTTGCTTGTCATGAGTGTTGTTGGTGTTGATATATGGTTGAGGTTGGGGGGCAAATGTGTATGGGTTTGTAGAGATAATCTATTGCATCTATCAGTGTTTTCACTGGATGCTTATCAAATAGCCACATGCTATGAATAGATATCAGTGGCGATAAAATGGTCATGCCCCTTGCCAAGTAGGCTGCTGCTACAATGTACCATGTACGCTGTCTCCTGATCAGATCTTGCAAGCACAGTTGCCATACGCTCTAAGAATGGCAAATAGTGCAATGCATTAGAGATCCAAGGACTAGAAGGGCTGAAAGGGTCGAAACTTGAAGAGTTGGATTTTGACAGAGCTTTTACATTTTGGTATAAAAAGCCAAGAAGGATGGGCACTGAACACTTGACGTCTGATTATTTGTGGACTTAAACTTGGTTCACAATATTGACATTGATGCTGACGCTGACACTGCAATAGAAGTGAATCCTATTCCACCGTCAAGGTCAAGGTCAAAGGATGCCGCCTGCATCAAGGCGGTGTCTTTGATGTTGCCGCTCAGCATCAATATTGTGAACCAGGCTTTAGTCTTACCAAAGTCACATTCCTTTGAGCATGACACTACAAACACTACAAACAAACAAAGTCTGTTAGCCAAGTGGCTACTAATCGAAATTTTCAGCTGACATAATAATAATAATAATAATAATAACAACAAATAATAACAAATAATAATTTTTATAACATAATAATAATAATAATAACAAATAATAATAATAATAACAAATAATAATAATCTTTATAAAAATGTATGCATGTGTCATGTGATTGTAGATATGTCATGTTGTGACGTGTTAATATTCGTGTTCTTTGTCTTCAGGTGCTTCGTGCTGCTGACCAAGCTCACCTGTGGCCTGAGCTCGTGTTTCTCTATGACAAATACGAAGAGTTCGACAATGCTGTTCTTACCATGATGGCTCATCCAACAGATGCATGGAAGGAGGCCCAGTTCAAGGATATCGTTACCAAAGTGGCTAACATTGAACTATACTACAAAGCACTTGAGTTCTACCTCGAGAACAAGCCAATGCTCATCAATGATCTCCTTCTTGTCTTGGCACCTCGTCTAGATCACACACGCACTGTTGTGTATTTCACTCGTGTTCAACATATTCCGTTAGTCAAGCCGTACCTTCGGTCTGTCCAGAATCTCAACAATAAGGCTGTCAATGAGGCACTTAACTCGTTGCTCATTGATGAAGAAGATTACCAGGGCCTGCGCAATTCAATTGATGCTTTTGATAACTTTGATAACATTGGGTTAGCGCAGCGTCTCGAGAAGCACGAGCTGCTTGAGTTACGACGTGTAGGAGCTTACTTGTACAAAGGCAACAACAGGTGGAAGCAATCGGTTGAACTATGTAAGAGGGATAGGCTCTACAAGGTTGGTAAATTGATTGATTGATTGTCTGTCTGTCCATTCATCCATCCATCTGTTTGTCTGTCTGCCTGTGTGTGTGTCTGTTCATCCATTCGTTTGTCTTTCTGTCCATTTTGTCTGCCTGTCTGTCCATGTTTGTCTGTCTGTCCGTCCGTCCGTCTGTTCATTTGTCTGTCTGTCTGTCTATCCATGCATCCATCTGTATGTCTGTCCGTCCATCTGTCTGCCCATTTGTCTATCTATCTGTCTGTCTATTCGTCCATCTGTCTGTCTGTGTGTCTGTTCTTTTGTTTGTCTGTGTGTCTGTTCATTTGTCTGTCTGTCTGTCTGTCTGTCTGTCCATTTGTCTGTTTGTCTGTCTCCCTGCTTTGCTGTGTGGTCAATACTTTTGTCTTTCTGCAGGATGCTATGACATATACATCTGAATCTCGAGATACGGCTATAGCTGAAGATCTAATCGCCTGGTTCCTCGATATCGGCAACCACGAATGCTTTGCCGCTTGTCTCTTCCAATGCTATGACCTCCTACGACCAGATGTAATTCTGGAGCTTGCCTGGAGACATAACATTATGGATTTTGCGATGCCATATGTTATCCAAGTGCTTAGAGAATACACAACAAAGGTGTGTGTGTGTGTGTGTGTGTGTGTGTGTGTGTGTGTGTGTGTGTGTGTGTGTGTGTGTGTGTGTGTGTGTGTGTGTGTGTGTGTGTTCACGGTAACATCCTCCACCCATTTACAATGTTGCTGTCATGTGTTTCTTATTATTTGAAGGTCGACAAGCTACAGCAATCAGATCAAGAACGTGAAAAGGAGAAGGAGCAAGCGGAAGGTCAACCCGTGGCTCTGGGTAAGTTCATGAAATAGTTACAATGTTTGCCCATATATAGTTGATTTGACAACTGTGCATGAACATTGAAGTCAGAAGCTTGTGACAGACCAAGAGCAACAGCAGACAGAGGGACAGACACAAATGGGCAGGCAGACAGACAAATCTATTAAATAGACAGACAGACAGACAGACACAAATGGACAAGACCAACGACGGACGGTTCCACAGACAGATGGACAGATAAATAGACAGATAGACATAGGGATGGACAGACAGATAGACCAACACTTGAAGTTGAACTGAAGGACAGAGGGATGGGCAGACAGATGGACAGATAGACAGACAGACTGCCAAACAGATAAACAGACACCAGAGGGACGGACGGAGGTAACATGGAAAAGTCCCTTTAATTGTTTCTGTTCCTTCATTCAGGTGAACCTCAATTGATGCTTACAGCCGGTCCCGGTATGGGCGTTCCTCCTCCTGGTATGCTGCCACAAGCCGGCTTCATACCAATGGGTGTTCCCTTTCAGCAGCCAGGCTACGGGCCAATGTAGGAGAGCCTTTCTATCAACGCTTAGTGCCCAATGAACTTGAAATAAAAGGGTTATGGTTGTGGTTTTACGGTCTGCTTGTTTGGTTGTGCCTTGCTTTTTGCTTGGTTTGGTGATATACGTGCACGTTGACTGTCAATCTTATTTGTTGTTGAGTCGATCGATGAATACTGCTGTGGTTTTTTTCTGAGATGGCAAAGCACGTTATACTCGTATGTATTACACGCATGTTTGTTTTGTATAAGTGATTGGTAAATTCACAGAGTTCTCGTTGTCGTCGTCGACGCGCAATCGCTATTTAGCTCGCGGTCTATGATGTCTAGTAGTCAAGTCGTGTCTTGTTCCATTGGCAGCGACACTTTTCGTTCCATTGGCGTCTCCGTTTCTTCATCTAATCACAAGACAATGTTAAGAAAACGTCACTGAAGATGAAGATGTAGGCTCAACGGTCCAGCCGGTCTTCTCCATGTACGAGGCGAAATACACAGGATCACAGAAGGCTGGCTGGACCCTTAGGCGTAATGCGTATGCTGCTACAGTCAGACCTCATCATGCGACCACGTTTGTCCCGCTGGACTAACGCGACCGTCGGACTATCTGGTAACAAGTACACGTGTACAGCGACCATGTAAATTGGTTTGTCGTGTACGCCTGTCAGTGAGGGTGTCGAATTGTTGGAATAACGAGGTCTGACTATACACGTACGCTGTATGAAGGTCACAACATGACACATCCATCCACTCAGTCATCATCCAAGTGCATTGTAAGTCTTTACTGTTCGAACTGGATTTTGACTGTCAATGTCATGATGATGTGTGTACAAGTAAAGTTTTAGACATTGACAACTGAGATTATAAGGATAACGTAAAATAGTTATTGAAATCAATGAATTGGCACAGACCAATTGCATGCAATGCAGCCCTACAATCATCATGATCTAATCAAGCTTAAGGATGCCTTCAGAGGATACCCACATCCTGCTTGTTTCACAGTCATGCTCTAGTTGCATGCAAGTCCATGGCATGTGATTGAAGGAACAGTGAGTATCATAATTAATATTTAATAAATGTTTTAATTTTTTGTAATTAATATTTTTCACTTTAAAGTCTCTAAACTCTTGCATATTACTTATAGGTATAATATAATTAATTCAATAATTTGCCATGTGTTGGATAGGCTAGTAAATGAAGTTGTGTTCTACTCGATTCAGAGCTACGAGCATGTGTGTGTGTGTGTGTGTGTGTGTGTGTGTGTGTGTGTGTGTGTGTGTGTGTGTGTGCGTGTGTGTGTGACAGTACATACAAGCTAGTGAATTGCATGGTTTAATTATTATTTCATGATTTACGAAATAATTCTGTAACAAATATAAAATTGTGTGTATAACAAATCTAAATACAAATCTAGACTATTCCCATACCCTAAAAATTGTGTGTTTATATGTTTAGTTAGATGCATTACAATAAAGACAAACGACTGGATAATTTAGTATCATTCAAACAGTCCAAGTGCTGCATACAATAGACTCGAGGGTCCAGCCGGTCATCCCCCCTACACAGTCTTTTGCCTCGTAGGGGGGATGACAGGCCGAACCCTTGAACCTACACGTATAACAATATGCAACCAATTGTTACCTTCCAGAAGTTTCTGTAGCTCGTGTATCGAATGAACAAGCACATGGAACTGCTTACGTCGTGTTTCCAGCTGTATGTAAGCATGTACACGTATTATAAACAGTCAAGATGTTTATGACCATCACGTCAACCTTCGTTTGTAACATTTCTTGTTGTTCTTTCAGTTCAGATAGTTCTGTTTCCAAGGCAACCATTTGTCTTGATAAAACACAAATGTTGGTGTGAAATTTTGCATGTAGAATGATTTGTTACTTTGCTGATTCTTGTCTGTCT
>NC_085085.1:15547042-15559542 GCF_963422355.1 Corticium candelabrum
AGAGTGGACCAACATGTTTTGCATTGGCTCTTTGTAGGGTAATTTAGCCGTTTGGTCTATAGCCTGAAGCAGCACACGGTGGTATCGATTTGTCCTTTTCAATGTCTTCCATCGACAGGTAAGCCGAGCTACTGCAGTGTGTGATAGCAGGAACATGTCAGGTCATATCAGAGGATTGAAACGTGTAGCAGGTCCAACATTGGACACTCACCAATGATCATATTTCATGCATTACTTTGGTCGGTCGTCAGATCCATTGCCTACTGACCTCCAATCACAACTTTGGGAAGCATGTGCTGTTGATTGATGTTACGTACCATTTGTGTGTTATCTCTATTGAAGATTATAGATGTGTATAATTCAATGTCATATTAAATGAATTGGATGGTTCACTGCAGTATCGGTGTAATGCTATTGTTAGGAAATTGAAACGAAAGTTTGATGTATTGTAATCACACTCAACCCTATTCTGTTGTCTGTCTCTAGCTCCATGACAAAGGATGGCTTACAAGACAAGATCAAATATGCAGGTCTGTTGACATCTGAGCTGTGTGTGTGTGTGTGTGTGTGTGTGTGTGTGTGTGTGTGTGTGTGTGTGTGTGTGTGTGTGTGTGTGAACATTGAAAGCGTGTCTCCATCTCTCCTACTAGAAACTCTCCTTGCATCTCAGCAAGTCAACCAACCTGCTACAGAGCCCACACAGCAACCATAGCAACACACAGTTTGGCATATCGCAGCTGTTTATTAACTAAGGATATGTTAGCGAACCTAATAAGATGTATAAGACTGTTGATATCAACCTAGAGCACTTGTTCGACATTTCAGTTTGACTAAAATAACATTTTTACAAGTTCAAAAATTGTTAGTTTTTCTTGACTGTAGGCTTGGCTTCTGCAAATGTTTCTTATGCATAAACGGAGTCCAATTGCCTTGGATGGTTGGGTTGTCTGTGTGCCATCGTTTGTTCAGTTTGGCCGGCTTTGCACCTGACATGTTTGTAAGGGTTTTCACGTGTTTTGCCACCTCGGATGAAGTGAAATTCTTGACAGACACTACACGACTGTTGCCATTCACTGAAAGGATCAACCTCAATATAAATTATTTTTAATTTAATTAATTAAAAAATTTTGTAAATTTATTTTCTGTATTATATTTAGAAATAATTTTAATTAAATTAAAAAATAATTTATATTTTTATTACATAATTATAAATATTTAATAGTTTCCATGTCATTGACTAGCAACCGACTCACAAAACTCTCCAATCAAGCGCGGATGTCGTCTTCGTCTTTCTCTTACATACACAGCCACTTGCGGTGTGTTCCTCGCAAATCGCGTTATCTCCCCGTCAATGTACTCTCTACGCGCATGCGCACAACACTCATAATCGACAGAATTCTACAGAGCATTCTAGTCGACCTTAATCCCCGGCTGCTGCCTCCTTGACTGCAAAACTGTAACGTCAACCGTTTGAGTTGACGCACGTAGCGTGCGAGACCGTTTTTTCCTGCGCCGACAAAATGACTCGCATTGGATGCCATCTTACTGATCACGTGTAAGCAAAAATGAAAGCCCGGATAAAAAATTAATACCAGTAATCACGTGTAAATAATATCAAAAGCCCGGACTAATATTTAAAGCCCGGATATTAATTTAATTTGTTGAAATGTCGCAGCTTGTGGCTTGTTCTCCGAACTTTTCCGAGGGCTGTCGTGAAGACGTGATTTCGGCGATCGCCGACGCTCTGAAAGAAACGTCCGGCTGTTGGCTGTTGGACGCGAATCCCGACGATAAGGCGAACCGCACGGTGTACACGGTCGTCGGCCATCCCGACGCCGTCATCAACGCAGTAATAGCCGGTGCGAAAGTCGCCAAACGCCTAATAAATATGGAAAAGCATGCAGGTAAACGAGTGGGCGTGGTCGCATGATGGGCGTGGGCGTATGATGGGCGTGGGTGTAAGCGTGACGTAGGCGGGTTGTGTGTTGAGTGGGCGGAGTCATTCATATTGGTTGTAGGTGACCATCCTAGAGTGGGAGCACTCGATGTGTGTTCGTTTAAGCCTGTGAAGGGAGTGAGTAAGGAGATGTGTGTCGAGTGCTCGTGTTCATTTGCTGAACGTCTGGGCAGGGAGTTGGCAGTGCCCGTCTATTTGTACGAGATGTCGAGCACACAGGAGCACAGGAAGACACTGAATCAGATCAGAGCGGGAGAATACGAAGGCCTACCAGACAAAGTCGGTTGAATTCAATGTGTTGTGACATGTTGCATTTTGGATTTTGTCTGTTAGATTGTCAAGCCCGAGTGGCGACCTGACTATGGGCCTCCTCGTTTTGTTCCTTCGTGGGGAGTGACAGTGACTGGAGCTCGATGTTACTCTCTCAATTTTAATATTAATTTGTTGGCAACGAAGGAACAGGCGAATCGTATTGCGTTGAATATAAGAGAAGAGGGGAGATCACCAGATCAGGTTGGGTGACTCTGGTGTGTGTGTGTGTGTGTGTGTGTGTGTGTGTGTGTGTGTGTGTGTTTGTTTGTGTGTGTGTGTGTGTGTGTGTGTGTGTGTGTGTGTGTGTGTGTGTGTGTGTGTGTGTGTGTTCTGTAGTGTTGAGTGTTTGGTAGCCTGGAAGGTTGAGAGCTGTGAAGGCTCAAGGACAGATGATTCCTGAGAGACGAATGGCCCAGATTGCTGTCACGGTGATGGATCATGAGACGACACCCATTCACGTTGTTTATGAGGAATGCTTGAAAGATGCAAAGGTATTTTGTGACACACACACACACACACACACACACACACACACACACACACACACACACACACACACACACACACACACACACAACTACATACACATAAGCTTGTAGCTCTCAAGTGAGTAGAACACAGCTTCATTTATTAGTGGTAAGTTATAATTGCAACTAAATGTAACGTCTGCATGATTCAAACCTATACACAAATACTGCACAGTCTATGCGCATATTTTGCAAGTAGAGAACACTGTATACGTAAGATTCACATGTTCGAGATGTGCAACTATACATGTATACCAACTATGATTTAGGAAATGTGTATTTTCGTTACGCTATAGAATCTTTGCTTAATTAATGGAGTAGGTTGTGCTTTCGCACTACTAAAGACTTACCAAACTAGAATTTTTAAAAAAACTTTTTCTCTGAAAAAAGAAATAGATGTAGGGATTGTATAAAAAGTAACAGAAACAAGATCTATAGATAATATGAACCAAAGCCAGACATCATTAGTGAATCCTTCCAACCCCACATTTCCTTCATTTTACATTTAGTGAGTTGGAAGGATTCACTAATGATGTCTGGCTTTGGTTCATATTATCTATAGATCTTGTTTCTGTTACTTTTTATACAATCCCTAGATCTATTTATTTTTACAGGGAAAAAGTTTTTAAAATTCTAGTGTATGTATGTATTGAAGTGTTGTGTACTTTTTAGTTTCATCGTTTCGTTACAAAAATCAATGAAATAAATATTGTCTGATGTAGGAGCTAAGGATTGCTGTTGTCGGGTCTCAACTTGAGGGGATGGTACCTCTCAGTGTTCTTCTCGCTGCAGCAAACTTCTACATTCATAGAGATGATTTGTTCATCATCGATGAAGATCAGAAACTTCGACTGGTGATACATTTACGTGGATTAACCGAAGACTCTAACATGCATAGCTTATGTGACAGGCTATTGAAAGACTCGGACTGGATTCCTTAGAAAAGTTTGATCCAAAATCTCAGATCATAGAGTGAGAACTACATGATGTGGGGTGATGGTGAAATTGGGTACGTGTTGCTTGTGATTACAGGTATGTGATCGAGCAGGGCTCAAGTGGGGCTGTACTCTCTATGCCTGTTCGTGGGTTCGTCGAAGCTGTGGCTGCACGATCGTACACGCCAGGAGGTCTTGCAGTGGCTGCTACTGCTGCAGCATTGGTACACAAACACAAACAAACACACACGCACACACACACACACACACACACACACACACACACACACACACACACACCTAGCTAGCCAGTGAACAGCTGGAGTGTGTATGTGTTGTGTTGTAGGGCTCTGCACTGGCTACTATGTCAGGTTGGATGACATTCGGGTTGAAGCGATTCGAAACTCTGGAAGTAACAATGAGGGAACTCATCCCTCCATTGACACGTTCAACTGAGGAGCTTATGAAATTGATGGATTTGTCACACAACGAGAACACGGTTGGTTGATCACAACCTGCTACATCATTTCACACGATTGATAACTTTTATTCCTTTCAGACATCAAGAAGTCAATCAGCCAAGTCAGTTGTTACGTCATCGTTTGATTTCTTTGTTATAGTTTGTTGTTTCAGTGTTGACAGCGATGAGTTCCAGCTTCCTATTCGGGTTATGCGAGCCGTCAACCAGTGCTGGTCGCCATTTCTTCAACTTGCTAAACATGCAAGCATCGCATGCAAACCTGACATGCAGGTGCAGTGCAATGCAACTTGATACATTTTCAAGGTTTGCCTTCAGTTCGTTTATGTCGAAGATCGGTGCTAAGAACTTGGAAACGGGGGCGTGGTCAGCACTGCAGATGCTTTTGTCTGCTGCTCAGGACATCACGAATTTTGAGCAGAGAAGCAAGGTGAGCAATAGGACATATGTTACTGGTACATTACCTAAAACCTTCACAAGCAAGTTGATTCTTATAATCTATGACTGACCAACTCGATTTTGTGATGCTTGGATATTTTGATATAAACAAATTGGATCAACCGAAGCAAATAAAACATTAATGATCACGTGACATTTTGAGCATGCACAGTTGTGTGCTACCAGTGAGCCTATAACATAACGAGATAGACACTAAGACAAATGAGGTACAGAATACAGAAACAGACGATGGAGTATGTGGGTTGTTAATGCGTTTGGAGTCACTGATACCAAATGTTTCTACATCAGGCATAAAATCATTGTGTGTGTGTGTGTGTGTGTGTGTGTGTGTGTGTGTGTGTGTGTGTGTGTGTGTGTGTGTGCATACATCAAATTTTATTTTTGCTTGTAAGTTCAAACGTTGACTGCAAATCTAAGCGTCAAGAAATTAATTGGTCTGACCCACACACACACACACACACACACACACACACACACACACACACACACACCTCCTGTACTGTACTCAAGTTGTTATCTAGCCTCTTCTTGTTTCACACAGATCACATCAGAAGCTCGAGGAGAGATGCAGCACTGTGAGGAAATGTGCAGAGAGGTCTTACGCCTACTAGAGCAGAGGACGAGATAAATTTACGAACACCACTACAACACATTGTTTGACAGCTAACCAATGCCTCCCACCTTCAGTTGTAGGTAAAGAACGCATATTGCAATGAACACTGTGTGATATTTTCCATTAATGTTCGTCCATGGGCACATCTAGTACCATTTGTGTTGAAATTTTAATTTAAAATTTTTTGGTATTTTGAAATGTTGCTTTGTATGTGTCATTTCCGGTCATACCCATTGTAGAGATGTAGCAACAACAAGCGCATGTGCTGCATTCCAATTTCCGTCCGGCCGTCTCTTGGTGTGGTCATCAGTCTGGCCATCCACAGCGGTATTACTGTACCTCTAACTGTAATCCTTGTGCATGCGCACTCGCGGTAACAACGACAATGATTGGCAATTGCCACCATGATTGTGATGACCGACCCACAACATTTACGTTTATGTCATGTACTTCGTAAGTCTATGCTAGTAGTACGTCACGTATCTGACTAGGTTTGCATTTATGTGTCTACTGCTGTGCCATTGACATTTTTAGTACCATTTGTAGTTCTTCTTCCTCTTGCTTTCTCCGTCTTTCTTCTTCATCACTCGTCTGTAGTGACAACTGAAGAGCCAGACATAGATCGCTGTCTACAGCTGCTGCTCTAGATGGCACCGAACGTGTCGACATTGACATGCTCTGTTGAATAACTCTAAAGTGAATGAGAGGGTAATGTTGCCTGACGGTCAAGCTTTTCATTTAATTATCTGACCTTTGCAGTGCATCGTCTTCACTTAGTGACGTTTGTTCGGTGTCTTGGAGGTTGTCCATTTTGCTGCTTTCCAATAAACTCTGCTGTATGGCAAATTGTAGACATTCGTCTTGGTTGTCGAATCCTGACTGAGTAGCTAGAGCACCGACAGCGAGGCCGCTAGGAATTTCGAATACGTCCATATCGATAACACACTTTGCACGGCTGTCATTTGGACATTCGTTCACTGTTTGCACCAAAGGTTGTCTGTCGTGTCCAGAATTGCCTCCTCTTCTATTTCTAACTATCTTGTCAGATGGTGCAATACCATAGTCTTCATGTCGGCCGCCATCTTGTGCTACAACCGTTTCATCAGAGACAAGACACGGCTCGAGTCGAACACCATCTACACTCGTTTCACTTCCATTGATGTTGGTGAACGTGATGCTTGCATTGAGGACATGAAATAACGGAATCTCTACACAAGCACACCGAACATGAAAGCTTAAGGCACACCATTTCAACAAGAAATTGAGAACCAACCGATTTTAACAGGAAATCCACCAGGAAGATGAAGTTGAACAAAATCTCGCAAACGAGCGAAGTGACTGATATTTGCCGCCTACAACTTGCAAACAAAAATAACAAAACCACTTGCCAACCTTATATTATGTGACCGACCAGAAGCTCAATAATCGGCATGATTTGGTCATGAAGTGACAAGGGAAAATCTTCAGCCATCCACAGCGTTGCCTTGAACTTTTGAGACGAAACATTCACTTCGGGTTCACGTCCAATATCTGTTGTCACACATGCATACTACAGTATGCTAACAAATAGTTGCTCAAACAGACATATTTGCACTACCATCACATGCAGGGTTACGGTGGGTCAAAGAGACCCATCAGTCTCCACTGAGCAATATAAACAAGCAGGTCTACACATGAAGTACGACAAATTCTCTCATCTCTGAGTATCCCCGGGCAACCATATACGTTAAAAGTTTTAGTTAGTTGCCCTGTCGTTACTCTGGTTGCCCATAGACTAAATGACATAGGCTATGCTGTGTGTTCCTTTCAAAGTCTTGGTCTTATTTGAGACTCCAGAGACCACCACTGCCTTCCTTTGTGCTGCTCTTGGTCTACTAACTACTTCAATGACAGCACTTGAAGTTGGCTGATCATCGTCTGATATCTCACGTTCACTTGCAATTTCAAACTTCTCCCTGCAATGGGCAGTTGACGTTTGGAGGTAAGTGGCATTTGGTACCACAGGGACAAAGTGGTTGCAATGGAAACTGGAAGGATTGCCTTCGAGTGCTGCAGATGAACAGGTGGACCACGTAATGGGCACGACTTCAGTTGGGTTAGTCATTAGGTTAATCAAACATGGCAACACCAGTTTGCCATTTCAGTTGCCCACACATTTTTGGTTGTCCTGGATACCCGGTCAACCAATTTGTAGTACGTAGGCTTCATTCTGGACAAGATACGAAGCAAATATCGTACAAAGTTCGTTTCCCGACAATTACAAAGCAAAGCACAAGAACCTGCTACAGTGTACTTATACACTCGATTCGATGTGCAACGAGAGCTCAATAACAATTACTACCAATCTGATCACGTAGACCTACCACAAGAAAGACACTTCATTGTAAATGTAAGTTAAGTGTTCATATCCACTTACACTTACATGTCATGGTACGTATGTAATAAGCTCTCAGCCTCACACACACACACACTAACTTGGGTTGCTTGATACTCATGTTCTGTATGACTTGGGTTGCTTGATAATCATGACTGTAAGATTATCCATAATCATACAGTCTAATACCACTATTTGTATTGAGTCGTGTCAACATTTAGCATCGGGAGTACGACTACTATTAGACATCATGAAGGCTGCCCTTACAATTGATATATCTGCTATAAACGTAATGCAGTTTCATCCAAATCATTTCCTTATCCAAACGCTTGCTGTGTGATTCCAGCAGAGGCTTGAAATGACTAAGCCTGGTTTACAATATGACATTGACGCTCAGCCAAGCATGTTGACACTGACGCTGATGCTGGAGTAGGATTTTAGCGTCAGCATCATATTGTAAAGCAAGGCTTAAGACTGTACTGTAAAGTAGTAAGTGTGCAGTGTATTAGTGACATTAAACCGCTAATCACAGACTACAGACAAAATAAATGAAATCAGAGGCATTACCATGATCTCCACGTTTAAATTTTATTGGCGGATTGAAATAGTTGTCCTCTGACAGCTGCTTTGGATTCGACTCAAAGAAAGGAGGCTCTTGAGACAACTAATAATGATACATTGTACGAACACGATGATGTCATACGTCGTAGCGTCACATCGTTACATTATTGTCTCTTGCTCTCTCTGACCCTCCGGTCTCATCTGACTCGTTGCCGTCATTGCTGATGCCAAATAACTTTTGAAATCCACCACTTCCTAATACAAAGAGTCACAGACAACAATACAACACAAATGATAGAAATGGTACAAGCAATACGTGCAAATACGGTGAGAATATGATGAAACATGTTTACACTACCAACTGAAGTACAAAAAAACTTAACACTCCGTTCTACACATAAATAGCAAACTTTGTAGCCATGCATGCTCATTGATAAATTAAATAAATAGATATGTTTCTACCATATCCGTCCAAAATACAAGCCCCACCAAAATTCAAGCCCAGAGACTTCAATTCAAACCACTTTGTAACTTTGTCTACATGTTGTTCTTAATAAAAGACCCACCCTGTCTTCAGCTGCATGCGTACAGACGAGATTTATTTGATTTAATAAATATCTAATGCTCTCTGGAACAAACTACAGCAGAAAATCAACACCATGAATGAAATATGATCACAAAACCTGTAAAGACAATGCACATAAAATGTGTAGTCAATCAATTAATAAGCTTAACACATGCAATTATACAGAAGCACACAGACTGTCAGTCCATGCACGCACACCTACATGCAGTACACGCATGCGCATGTGCATGCACGCGCGTGCACACACACACACACTGCATGCACAAGGAAGTAGCCTCGCGAGACAAGCCTTCCTCCGTGCTCACTGCGCAACCTCACGTGCTGTTCAACTGCTCGCACGTGAGACGAGGTGCTTAAGCCAGAACTGCTAGCGAAGCTACACAAGAAAGTATAAGCATACAAACAACAGGCACATTTGTTTCAACCTACAGTTGAGGTGCCTACTCAACCCACTCATTTGAAACTATCAGATAATCTTTCAAGTGTGTGGGAATCACTACACATGTACACTACCAATGCTGATGCCACGGAGAATGCTCTAATGACCTGCATGAAGGACAAAAGCCCTGCAAAGCAAGTCAAATATCATCGCATATCTCTACCTCAGCAACGACAAATCACAATCAGTGGAAGCAACTAGGCCAATGCCGGCAAATGTCACAGAATGGGAGGAAGACGATTTAGCGCTTTCAAAGGAATCAGACTTTGAAGGATTTACTACGAACAACTTGCTGTATTTTTATGTAGCTAGACAATCTCGTGAACAGATACCAGTAGCGTACGCATTTGACAAGTGAAGCAACTTGTAATCTCTAACGTACACAGTCCAGTTAATAGTTTCGTACACCATATAAAACCTTGTCCAAATACAAGCCCCGGATCTTTTATTAATACACAAACGAGTTGTTTGCATTCCACCATTTAACTCAAGCCCTGGGGCTTGTATTCAGACAGATACATTAATAGACCCATCAGGTCATAACAATGAGAATTTACAATAAGGAAAACACTGGTATGTGACCATAATGTAATAGAACAAATATATGTAAATATATGACTAGCTGTATTGAACCTTTAATTTTCTTCTTGTCTGATTCTGACAAGTGGTCCGTTCTCGTTCTTGTTATAAACTCAACATTCAATGCTGAAAACACCTGAAACAACCACAAGTAGACATAAACAATATCAACTAATGAAGTCACACTATAAGTGATGCCCTACCTTAGTTGTGTAGCCACACACAGTGTCTACACGATCAATACGAAAACCAGGAAGTCCGGACTTACAGCTAGATGTAAACAGATGTAAGCAAACAAGTGATTAAACGGATGTCTGTGTGACATCTAACAACAATCAAACAACATGCTACAGACACATGTTGTAATATGTTTAAGTCATCATCGTGAACACTCTCTCCTGTCTGCCAAATAGTACGTACAAGCAATACCATTACCAGCAAGTTGTTCAAACCCATACACAACTGAACACAATATAATGTAAGCACATCTGCATGCTCATGTGTGCATACACGTGGGTATATGTACACATGCAGTCTCAATACTTGAATACTTTTGTTATCATGAAATAATGTGCCATTCCAGCTACGTGTTTACAACAGTAGTGATGAAACTATTCCAAGTTCCTGGTGCCACACAAAATGATACATAGACAGGAACTGTTGCACAAGCAGTTGCCACTGAGATTTCAACGTGTAGTTCAGATTGGATCACCGAGGAGTCAAGGAATTAAACAACAGAAACAAACAAGTGGACAGACAGACAAACTGACAGAAGACAAACAAACAGACAAACAAACAGTCAGTCAGACAGACAGACAGACAGACAGACAGACCTTAATAAAATGCAACAACTAAAATAAAACTAAACTTAAATTACATTACCGAGAAAATGCAATACTCTCTGTTGGAAATATTGTCGATACATTCGGCTTTGAGAGAAGAGACTTGACAGCACGAGGACGCGGAGCAGCAGCAACTACAGGATCAAGACGTGCACTGACACACAGAAACACAACCTTGTAGAAAAGTAAAGAAAACACACAAACACACTGAACCTCATTTGTATTTCCTCTCTGTTTACGATTTCCTTGTCGAGATCGATTTCCATAAACACGGCCTCTTCGTCTGTAACGACTCAAGTGTGATACATACAACAAGAGTGTGACATCACAACGATGGTCACTCACTTCCACCTTTGAACACAAATCTCCTGTTGCCTCGTATCCATGACATGTTATCAAAGCCGATCAACGTGGTGTCTACTCTCACGTTGGCACCTGACAGAGACAAACAAATGTCTGTGTATCAGTTGTGTACAGATTATACGAAAGTATGCTATCCACAATGTGTCTTAGAGATGCATCCAAACATACAGTAAAGTGTGGATACATGACATGCGTTGTGCTTTGTTTCCTTGCAATTCCAGACCCTGAGCACAACAATCGGTGTGTGTGTGTGTGTGTGTGTGTGTGTGTGTGTGTGTGTGTGTAAGGTGTGCTCACACTTGCATGTTTTGTTAGACTGTGACGTCCATTTCTGTGACCAAGCAATAAAGCAGACTCTTAAGCACACATGATATCCATCATACATCTATCATTCACACTTGTTCATCCGTCAAAATCTGTGACACAGACATATAGACAGACAAACACAGAGTTGACAAACAGACAAACACACAAACAGACAAACACACAAACAGACAAACACACAAACAAACAGACAGACAAACAGAAAGAAGTCATCGGAAAAAGTGGGACAACCGAACGCTGCAGAGTTTATCAACTTCTGGTCCAAACGCTTTTCTGTTCAGCTCCAGAAGTGTAATGCTAGAGTCATCTCTAAAAAGCTATCTTCGCTATCTGAAGGCAACAGATGTGACCTCTTTGCCACCCAGTACTTTAGCCACTAGCTGGTACTGGAGGCTTTGCTTGTACATGCAGCTTTTAAGTACATAGTCCTCATTTTGTATTACACAAGTTTCTATTTTAGCTTAGTTTAGTTGATGAACACTACTAGTAGTTGGACAGTACATAGTACCCTGCATTGCAACATGTATCATAGATAAAAGTTCAAATATATGTGATTGACAGACAGACAGACAGTTAGACATCTCTTTGGCACATCCATGGGCACTTGATGCTCTTCCAAAAGCAGCCCTAGAAGATGGGACAGCAGCAACTCGAAGAGAAATGCTGAAAAATGACAATTACAACAAACAGGCACATCCTTATGAAACTACACTAAATTTCATTTCTCTGGTGATGGAGCACTTTGGTCGGTGGGGCAAGAGGCCCAAAATATCTCAACCAACTCTAATCAACAGCAACATGGACAACTGAGTGCAGACAGGACGAGTTCAGGAACTACTGGATGATGCCATTCTCAATTGCGATCTAGCAGTGCAATGCAAGAGTGTTACTGCAGAAGATGAGCAGAGTCCAGTATAGTGGTGACTCAGTTGGTGCCATTAGTAACTCTGTTAGCTTATTGTCAACTGTTTGACTCTTAGTCATACTTAGGGAACTCTTGGGTCCTAGTTCTCCTAGAACTTGCTGAGTTTTAGTGTAGACTGTAATAATGTCTTGTATAGGAAATATATGTATTGACAGACAGACAGACAGACAGACAGACAAACAGACAGACAGAAACAAACAGAAAGATGGACAAACAAACAGACAGA
>NC_085085.1:15564542-15589542 GCF_963422355.1 Corticium candelabrum
AGAGTGATGCATCTCACAATACACTAGACTATTGTATTGGAGGGATGTATTTCACAATACACTAGACTATTGTATTGGAGGGATGCATTTCACAATACACGGTGTAGACCCATTTATTGAAATAAACAGGAAGCAACTAGCTAGTACCAGGCCAACGCACGTAACAATAGTGCGGTACCAAAAATATACAAGCTAGTCTGGGGCTCTATAATCTTTTGCACTGCCCCTCATAATGCGTGCGCAAAAGACTAAGTACACAAAACATCAAACTAAATAAGTAAGCATCAATAAGTTATAATACAGTTACTTCATATTTCTCATTATCCATATCCTGTGTGACTCTTCAATAGAACAAGTGATGATTGAAGATATTAAGCATTTACATTCCTTGGTTGTTGCTTTAAGGATTTGAAGAAAATGGTCTAGTCCATGATGACCAATGATACCCCTTGAACCAATAGAGATGTTTATTTGCTGGCAATTATAACTTGATCTTATCTCTTCGACCAGTTCAGTGTATCTATCACACTTGCGTTGGTTTGCTGCCTGAAAGTTTGCTTCACACCGTCAGTTCAATTACATAGACTCTGTTGGTTCTTTCATTCCAAATAATAATATCAGGTCTTAACCTCGAATTAATAATGTGTGAAGGGAAGGGCACATCACTACATTTGAGGTCAGCATAGATAATATTTTCTTTGAGCAATTTCAACCTTGCCATATTGTACAATATTCTCAGTATAGAGTCATGACGATGAGTATATAGACCTTTATTCAAAAGAACTGTACAGTTGTTTAGGACGTGTAGCAAAGTCTGTCGTTGGGAACATAAAGGACATTTGTCACAATCTCTCTTTCTCCACAGCAAAAGATTCGCATTGGTTGGCAGAGTTTCAGAAACTGCATTCAGAGCGAAAGAAAACTGTTCAGAAGGTAGCTTGTACATAACAGCTGACCACATGTCATGTCCGGTGATGTGTCAGTCAAACGACTTGTAAAGCCTTGCACCTTCCTGCTCTGTAGCTTCTCAAGGAGTTGATGTTGAAATTCGGAATTGAGTTGTTTCTTAGTTTGATCACTGATGACTACAGAAGATGAGCTCGGATCATTGCACAAAGCTTTTAGACCAGCACGGAAAGAAGAAAAATGTTCTGGATGACTTTGATCAGATGCTGCTTTGTTGCCAGGTATCATATGCAGCTGTCCTGAGATGTTAAAAAACGAGCTGATTTGGAAGATTGTAAGACAAGGGAGCGACTGGAGGGACATGGAAGACCAAGACCACCTTGACTCTTCTCAAGGAACAAACGAGCAGTACAAGCCGAGCAATGGAGGTGAGTCCATTTCTTTAAAAAAGAGGTAACCATACGGTCCAACACAGTTTCTAACCAAGTCTGACTTAAGGTAACGAGACAAAGATGCCAAGAGATCCTAGGGAACAATCCTTGGAAATACAATTGAAGTTTGCGATGACGTGAAACAGGACAAGAATCAATCTTTACAAAAAGACTGTGAATTTTGCTCTTCAAGTCATTTTTGACTTTGTTTATGTTCAAATGAGAATTGATGGGTAAACCCAAGAAGCTGAAGGACTCGTTGTCTACACACTTTATTGGTTGACCAGATATAGTAATAGATGGATCTTTGGCATGAAAACTTGGCTTAAATGACAAACTGAGACTATGACATTTTGACACGTTTAATGTAAGGCCTGACCATTGACACCATTCAGAAACAGAATCACAAAGTTGTTGGAGACCTTGAGATGACTTGGACAGCAGAGAGATATCGTCAGCAAAAAGAAGGGTACTCACCGAATGACATGATTTGTTAAAAGTGTAACCAAGTTTTGGACACGACTGTTGAAGGTGGAGAACAAGGGTGTTAATGCATGTATTAAAAACCATTACAGAGAAAGGATCCCCTTGAAAAACACCAATATTACATGGACTATTGTATTGGAGGGATGCATCTCACAATACACTAGACTATTGTATTGGAGGGATGCATCTCACAATAGACTAGACTATTGTATTGAAGGGATGCATCTCACAATACACTAGACTATTGTATTGGAGGGATCCATTTCACAATACATAAAAGGGATGCATCTCACAATACATTAGACTATTGTATTGGAGGGATGCATCTCACAGTACATAAAAGGGATGCATCTCACAATACACTAGACTATTGTATTGGAGGGATCCATCTCACAATACATAAAAGGGATGTATCTCACAATACACTAGACTATTGTATTGGAGGGATGCATTTCGCAATACTAGACTATTATATTGGAGGGATGCATCTCACAATACACTAGACTATTGTATTGGAGGGATGCATCTCACAATACACTAGACTATTGTATTGGAGGGATCCATTTCACAATACATAAAAGGGATGTATCTCACAATACACTAGACTATTGTATTGGAAGGATCCATCTCACAATACATAAAAGGGATGTATCTCACAATACACTAGACTATTGTATTGGAGGGATGCATCTCACAATACACTAGACTATTGTATTGGAGGAATCCATTTCACAATACATAAAAGGGATGCATCTCACAATACATTAGACTATTGTATTGGAGGGACGCATCTCACAATTTGGCGTCGGCGTTTCCTGTCTAGGGTTGGTGGAAGGAGCAGTCGGCAGCAGGTGTTTTATGTACAGTTTACAAGACAGGTTGGAGGGATACTGGAGTTGCTCCGACTATTGTATTGGAGGTATGCATCTCACAATGCACTAGACTATTACAATGGAAGAATTCAACTTTATCTTATCTAGACTACGACTTGTCATCACACCCTCAGTTTATTACTTACTCTAGGTGATATCGTTTTCAATATTCCAGCATACACACTGCCATTTGCCACTTGCACGTCGACAAACGAACCCTGCAAGCAAAACGCAACGTCTCACAACACCAAAACGACTCGTCACAACGACACTACAGCTAACAATGAGCTGAGCGACCGAGTGAACCAAATCTTCGTTTCTGTAGACGTTCTCCTATAAAGTATGAAATACAGAAAGTGGAAAGAAGGTCAGAAGAGACGAAACGTGAAAGTACGACACACTTCTTCCTGTTCCACACCTCGAGGAAGGCTGAAATATGGTAGGTGTTAGAGCCAGAAGGAAATTAATGTCTGATAAAAGTCAGATAAACAAGTTCTCTACCTTTTCCTCTCTCCCATTGACTTCGTCAGTGCTCTGACGTCAGACATTTTTTCTAAGCCCGCTCACTTCCGGGGTACGTTGGGAATAACAAAATTGAGGTCCCGGATAAGTGTTTGTGTGTGCATAGCTAGAGAGCAATGCGTAAGCGTATGATACGCTAAATACGTGTCCAAAGTTTTGTATGATGCTTAAATTAATTTGTAACCAAGTGATATTTACGATAGGATTGATCGACAAAGTCCTAGGACTGCTAGATTACGTTGTTTTGCGTTGCCCATTGCCTTTCTTGTCATCTTACGCTCTTCTGTTTCTTCAGACTCTCTAATTTTGCCTACGTACCTGACAACTACTGTATACTTTACATCCATGACAACCGGCAACTTACATCATATCCCGGATATAGCTGCCTTGTTCCCAAACCGACGTCAAAGTAAATTTTAGTACACACTATTTCAAAAGAATTAATTCTTTGTGGCGGTTAATAGAATTAATTGGCGAACATGCTTCCATATATTAGTACCTGGTCTCACGTAGCCATACCGCTCCCCTCCTCAATCATTACTATAAAAAAATATTTCCTACAAACCTTTAAAGCTAAACTGTTTGTCAGTTAAGAGTTTAGTGTATTGTAGGTGTAGGCACTGTGTATCGTCCGCAAACTGTCAGTCAAATGGAGGTATTAGAAGATAATGAGTAGCATCATGTAGGTACAGTACTCTGTCACTTCGTTTCTTAGTTGCAATTTATTTATTCAGCAAAAATATGCACCAGGCATCGAGAATCTAACTCTAACAACACATAACGATGTCTGATAATAGATGTATATTAGCAATATACGTAACTGCATCAATCGGATTCTAACAAATCAATCAAATAAAATGTCAATAACGATGAGCAGCAACTCGAACCTATTGAAGCTCAGGAGAATGAGTGACGAGTTGCTTGGCTGCCTTTGCGATGTCATACGCAGACTGGATGACCTGCTGAGTCAAGCATGCCACGTCGGGAGTTTCTTCTAAACCAGCAGACGAAACGGTAGCGTTGTGGACATCTTTGCATTCCTGCTGCAGTCGAGTCGCACTAGAGACGAGCAATCTCAGAGCTGCACGCACCGGTTCAGACTCAGGTCGCTACAGACACAGAAATATGATGTGAAGTGTGATGTGAAATGAACTAAAATAACATTTTAACATTAGAGTCTCTCACAAGCCCATGCTACAAAAATAATAGTGAGAATCAGATTGTAAGGTTTGTGCCTGCTGTGACGACCTATTGCCTAAAAACTGTAGCCACTCTCCATTTTTTATATCTAGACAACCAAATGTACTTCGTCAACACTCTTATAAGCTACTGATGAAGACATGCAAAACTCCACTCTAAAGGTTTTTGGTATAGTAGAACAAAAGTGCTAGAACAGCAGCAACAAGTCCTAAATAGGTCATACTATTACAAGTGCCCAAATACAACCCTGATATTAAACGCATACAATAATAGTGTGCTGGCACATGACAAAGTAAAACAGTGGGGTAAGTCTGATCTGAAAACTAGGTGGTCTCTAGATAGGTGACAAGCATCATGCGTGTTGTGATTCAGTGTCACTACACATACCTGAGGAAAGAGTGAGGCCATATCATTTACTGATGATGAGATTCTCCGAGAGCAAGGAACAAAGCTGCAACAGAACCATCCAACGGTTTCACCGTCGAATCAACGAATCAACCAAATATTCACTGCTCACTTCGCTGGATGTCCATGCTGTGCGGCCATGAGTAGTTCTTGTATGCGTTTGGTGATTTTCTCTGTCTGTGGAATGACAGAATCAACAGCAGTCTTTAGTGATGGTGCAACAGCAGGCAATGAATATTGTCGCGCTACTGAGTGAAACACGTTAGATAATCCTGACAACGACAAACGATTTTGTTCTTTCTGTTGTTGAACAGCACGAAGGGATACTGGAGACAGAGAAGGAGGAAGCGTGTCTACACTTAACACACGAGAACGTTTCTTTTTGACCGGTAAAGCTGGTGGCAGGTCACATGACTGTACAGATTCTTGCTGTTTCTCAACCATTGGCTTATGCTTGTCTTTACGAAGATCAATTTCTGATTGCTGTTTTTCTGACTGTTCTTTACTGTCTCCATCCAACGACAATCCACCATCAACTTCATCTTTCTCTACTGTGTCTTTCTTTCTTCCATCACTCACATGTTCTGACCGTTCTTTGGTTGTATCTGACCTCACACTTGTCACTTTCTGCTTTAATCCCAATTCTCCCACTGGGGCAGTTGTAGCTCGCATTAGGCGAGACGGTGCAGTCGATGACCCAGAAATAGTTTTTCCTTGTAGTTGACGCAACATAGAGTTTTCAGCCATCAGACGCTGAAACTAAACACAATCCTTGCTAAAATACAAAACCCACAATGTATACAACAGAAAGTCTTACCATCGACTGAAGAAGCCTTATTTCTTCCCCCATGCTTTCATTCACTTTCGTTAGCTGTTCAATTCGAAACTGTCATATCATCATCATCATTACCATATTTCCTGTTATAATAAACAACACACAACCTGAGCTGTATCCAGCTTTTGAAGCACTTCTGCATGTTTTGCAGCTGGAACAGTATCATAGTGTGCAGAAGGACTAGGTGAAGCTTCTTGCACATGGTTATTTATCAAAACTACATCTTCCTAGTCGATGCAATAATAAACAAACAAATGATTTCTATTAGAATGGCACCAGTTCAATATACAACATACACCATACAACACACCCTCTCTTGTCGCACTTCTTCTGTCTTCTCATTCTTTGATATCTCAGATCTCGTCTCAATAGCAACATCACTTACAGTTGCTGTCTGTTTAACAAGCTGTTTCGATTCTTTCTCAATCAACCTGTCTGACGTTTCAGCAGTAGCAGAACTGTGGCTATCCTCACCATTCACAGCTGCAGCTAGTCGTGCCAATGCATTGGCCTCTGCCTTGCTATTGTGACGAGACTCCTTTGTTTCCTATGAGAATAACAATAACATGTTGTATGTAGCATATCTATGCTAGTTGTCATCATCATCATCATCATCATCATCATCTTACTTCAATATAGACTTCATCATAGTCATTGTCTTCATCATCAACATCCTCTTTCCTTACAGCAATGTCCATTGGAACAACCGTGCCATCTAATGTCCCTTTCTCTTGACTCTCCATTTGTCGTCTCTTGGCATCAGTCAGAATATCAATCAGCAGCTCAGCAAACTCCGATTTACTAAATGTTGCCAGTTTCTGACGACCCTGCAAGCATCACATCGTCATTCCACATTAGTTAGTTACTCACATCAAACAAACATCACGTCAACATGTATCATGATCTATTGCAACATTATAAATATCATACTGTGTTACAGTAACTTACACCATCTAATAAATTGCAACACTACACACACTGACGTGCATTTCTGCAACCTACTAGTCTGACACTTGTAAATATCCCTCAATAACATTAACATTGCCATACTCATTCATGATCGTCTTTACTTTGTACTTCATAACTCAACTTTGACCATGATGACATCCCTTCTACTAATAAGCTAAAACACCCCTAACTAACTACATAACATTCATGAGTAAGTTCTCACATGCGCTTTTGTTTCCTCTAATTTCCTGCTTTGCTGACAGACCAACTCTTTGCCTGATAATAAAACAAATTAAGGTGACCCATTGTTGAGCTTGTAACAAGCCATAATACCCACTAAAGCAACCCTAACAACCACAAATCCTGTATGTAACATTAATATTAATAGAAACGAGTATACCATCCCACAGAATTTCACAAACATCTCAATAAGAGAAGTACCACAAGCCAACAAACAACATTAACAAATCAAGTGAAACATAATGAAGGCAGGTCACACTACAATACCATGTATCTCTCACCTGGTTGTGTGTCGACGACAATGCTGGGTTGACAGGAAGAAATGGCATGATATGATGGTCTGACACCAATTTACTATGATTCTGTGTAGCCAGCCAGACTAAATCAAAAGCCTAATAGTCGATCATCCACGACATCAGGACATACACAACGTACTAGCATCTGTTTCTCGACGATCCACTTCATCGTACACATCAGACGAAAGTCTCTCAAACTGTGAATTGGTTAGCTAGAACAGCAATCATCATAACAACAGATGCAGTAAAGAAGTGAGGCAACAACTGACAGCGTGTAGTTTTTGTCTGGCAGCAACGGCAGTCGCAGACACATCAACCCTAACAAAAACATCATCGTTTCAGAGCTCAACACTCACAAGATTTCTGATTTACTGTATGGACTATACTGTCTGCCTGTCTCTGTCTCTTTGTCTGTCTGTCTGTCTGTCTGTCTATAGAACATTTCGGGAGGTGGGGCACAAAGGCAGACTATTTTTTGCAGCATTTGTCACAACAGTCAGCAAATCCAGAAGCCAATTTTAATGCTTCCATGTTCAAGTCGTATTGGAGAAAAAGATTTTCTACAATTCTGCAAAGATGCAATGCCAAAGTTATCCTTAGAAAACTTTCAAAACTGTCACCTAATCATGGTGATTTAGATAGATTATTTGATTTTGACATTCAAAGTCAAGTCCATTAGTTAATGACTTTGTTGTTAGCAAGGACTGATTTGTATTTAAAAAATCCTAGCATATGTACAAGTAGAATCTGTATGAGAATAAATTATCTGCCTATCTGTCTGTCTGTCTCTTTCTTTTTGTCTGTCTGTTTGCCTGTCTCTTTGTCTGTCTGCCTTAACATTAAATAATTACTCTTAAGCATAACATGTACACAGTGCATTGCCCAAAGCAAGACAAGTAATAAAATAGCAATGACAATCAACCACAATTAGTCAAAACTCTCTGACCCGTACATACACCTATTTCCTCACTTTCAACAGCATGTCATTAAAACATGAATTTACCACAGAGCTGTTATACCCCTGCCATTACAAATGAGGTAGATCTACCAGGCAACCCCAACCTCATTCCCACCCATTTTCTTTGTTCTCACTGTAGCCTCATCTTTTGGTTCTCATGATAGGGTTGGTGACATGTAGGAAGATGCGTGTTTACACTCTACTAGCTAAACAGCTGCTTGTTGCTATTAAGTTGTGTGGTCACAATCAAGTTCATCAATTACAACCATTTCACTGCCACCCACATAATCATTTGCATTAGCAGGTGGACGTCCTATCTCCATGTTGCTATGGCTGTAATACCAGTCTTGGATTACTGCAACTACAGTCTCACTAATCCGTATCCTTGCTAATTCAAATTACCTTTAGCACCCTGCCTTTTGCACCCAGATCATAACAGGAACTCCAAAGGAGCCTGATCCGGGTTGCTGTTGCATGAAGCAGTTGTCTAGTAGACTCGAGCCAGTCTCTCCCCGTCTTCGTCATTCAGTGAATTGCAGGACAGGGAGAGACTGGCTCCAGTCTAGTTGTCTAGTCTTCAACAAACACTGGTATCTGGCTATTTTAAATCCTGACGCAAATTTAGAAGTATGTACAGTAGTCGTTGTAGCTGTGTCGTTTACCACACACTTGACAATGTCATATATCATATGGAGACACACGCGTATGCACCAGTGGTCTGGGTGTCCAAGGTAAGGTTTGGACTTCCAAGGCTATGTGTTTTGGCATCCGACTTGACTAAATCTAAACAGTGCATAAATATGTGCGCACGTTTCAGGCCATAAATATTAAATTTCAGTGTGTATACATTTTCATAATAAAATCATGTTTTGCTTGTCATAGATTAGCGAGGTTCTACTGTATCATACATTAATGAACCGCACAATGGTAGGCCATTAGAGGTACCAGCTCAAGCTGCAATTTCTGGTAAATTGCACTTCTAACGGCATGTTATTAAAGTGAGGTAATGCAGTAATGATGACATACTGTATGTGTAAGAACCTTAGGTGACATATATCTTACCCTTCTCTTACAGAAGGAATGATGTAGTGCTCGCCACTGCTGTGATCTACAATAGTACAACCACAAACAAAATGTCACACCAAAAGTATCCATTGTAGAGACATCGGCTTTACCGGGCTTTCTGCCACACAAATAGAAGGCCAATCTGTCTGTTAGTTCATACTGACAATCAATCAGTCTGTCTGCCAACTCGTGGTAGCCAGCAATCCTGCAGATTTCAGTATCCGACAGCTGCTCATTTAATAGACATAATAAAGAGACAGACAGGAGAACGAATACGCAAACAAACAGAAGAAAAACCTTCACAGCCACAAGTACATTGTCATTATGAGAAAAACAATAGACAAACAGATAAACAGGTGAACACAAACAGAAAACCAATCAACATCCAGACTAATAAACAGGTAACATAGATACAAACAGACAAATAAACAAACAAACAACACACAATACAATATAATACAATACAATACAATACAATACAATACAATACAATACAACACACACACACACACACACACACACACACACACACACACACACACACACACACACACACACACACACACACACACACACACACACACACACACACACACACCTGATAAAGCCAGATACAAGCAAACAAAGATAAACAAAATCAGGCAAACATAATGAATGACCTTGCACATTCAACAGGAGTGTGTCCTCTGCTATCCAGTGCACATGGATTAGCACCATACACAATCAGAAGCTCCACCTAATGCATCAGCAACATGACACAACGACAGCACAGCGAGCAGACCAACTATACTTGTAATGGTTGACCAGCCGATGCTGCTACATGTAGTGGAGTATTGCCACGTTCCTATGACATCAGCAATACACACTCTGGCTCTAAACACACTGTCAAGCACCTTACTGAATGAAAGAAGTTCACTTGTGCTCCAAGTGACAACAGGCGAAGACATGTCTCTAGGTTTCCTGTCCTCACACTTGCATGCAGTTGCTGAACAACAACAACGCACTGTCACAAATTTATGTATTTGAAGATATAGAAATTCATGGTATTTTGTTTTTGTTGAATGACAATTGATCATGACCATTTAAAATTGTCTGTGAGTGATTAGTGCGGTAATGCTGTTTGTCTGTGAGTCTATATATCTGGTTCTTTGTATCTACAGTCAGTCAGTCTGTCCGTCTGTCTAGTTGCCTGACAGATCATTTCATAATCATCATCAACACACGGCCTGCCTCCTCAGTCAAACAAGTAAACACTACTGTCTCGACTCCCTCACCATCACCACACCCCACAGCCAACAACAACCCTCACCACACGTTCAAACTTCATAGGATATCACAGCATCAATCAAACCCACATCCTCATCCTACCTGACTCAAATCCTCGAGAAACGTCTGATCGTGATCCTTCCCAGACTGTCTATGCACAAACGCCAACTGCTTGTACTTAGCCGTGACGAAGTCATACTTGTTCGGGCTACACAAACAATACACAAACAATCACTCATTACATACACACACAAGCACAATCAAACCACAAGACACTGCTCGCTCACTGCACTGGATGATGAGCCTTCGGTTTGCGCTTTCCGATTTTCCCGTGACTGCCGTCGAGCAGCAAATGCTCCCATACGAAATTCGCCCCCTTGCTGACCAGAGTCATGACCATCTGTATGAGAGAGAGAAAAGAAACACATTGACACACCAGGGGTGAAGGAGGAGAATGAAAAAAATGACGGTCAGACCTCGAGCAGCGTCGGAGGCCACAGTCCATGCGTGATCGAGCGGATTTCGGAAATGTGGCGGCCGAGGAGGCGATGAATGCTGCAGCATTCGTCGCAGACGAAAACTCCGCGGTTGATTGACGCCCAGCCGGGTTCTGGGTGAAAAGAAGCTCTTCAATAATAAATTAGAACGGTGATGGATAGGAATTCGTGTACGACCTGACTCGCCACAGTCTCCACACACTGCAGACGACGACGACTGCAACATCGTTTCTTTACGACAATACGGGAGCTCCGTAAGATCTAGACTAAATACTGGTCTAGCTCCCGTATGTCGTTAAGACTAACGCACGTTAAATTCAATTTTAATTACTAAGTTTAGCTAAAATATAGTAGAACTTATTTAAATTCAATTTTAAATTACTTAGTATGCATTAAAGTTTTAACTAAAATGTAATAAAACTTCCACATGAGCACATCATGTAAATATAGAATGCGCGAACTAACACGTGACTGCGGACGGGACTCCAAATCAGTTGTCATGGGGACGGGAGCAAGTGCAAAAGGTCCTCGACAGTCCGTCGTCCTCGCCGTCAGTCCACGCGTAGCGTACGCCCAAAAAACAGGCGATAAAGGTTGTTTGGATTCACCGGCGCTGCTAGATTTAGGCCACGGTACAGTACGATACAGACAGGCAACACAAAACGAAAACAAGAAAACAGTTGCAAGTCAATCAGATACCAGAGGTGATCGGGAATGTAAGGAGAAAGTCAAGACGGGCTATTTCTATCATGCTAAGATAAACAACTTCTCACAAGTCGAACCGGAGGAAAACTTCAAGACATTCTATGTGGCGAAGGGACCGAAGAGTGAGAGGAGTAAGCTGTTTTATGTATATGGAAAAGGATTTGGAGGTGAGCCTGATCAAGGGTTGAGAACAACGCCTTACAGACCACAGGGAGTTGGATATAAATGGCCCGCGTCATTTGAGTGAGTGACTTGAAATTGATCACTCGGACAGACGGATAGACAGACAGATAGAAAGATACATACATACAGTACTGTACATGATGATGGTGTATGTCCACTAGCTGTTACAGTGATTATTTTGTCAGTGTCTCTTGTGCCTCATATGTGAAAGAAGAGACACTAAAGAGAAAACTTGCACATAGAATGTATTATACCCAGACAGTCAGTCAGTCAATCAGTCAGACGGAAAGAAGGCTAATATGACCGCCTCAACATCCAACGTCACATCCTATTAAAGTTTAGTTCTCAAGTACTTTGGTACACGAGGAGAGCAAGGAAGAAAGTTCTTGAAAAAGCTATCCAACCAATCATCAGACGAAACCGGAAGACCGAATACTCCAGAATTTTTGGATTATTGAAGAAAACGCTTTCCATCCAACTACAAAGGTGCAATGCACAAGTGATCTTAAAGAAACTGTCCGGACTATGTGGTGGACCTGAGAAGCCCGTGACTCTCAGCACTCAGGTCTTCCCACATTAGCTTTCTTGCTCTAGTGATTTATAGACATTTTATGTTAGTTGTGTAGCCTTTTAATTTTATTGCAGAAATGTGCATTAGTTTGATCTAAAAATATATGATCATGACAGACAGACTGACAGACAGACAGACAGACATGATGTTGGACCAGTTGGATAAACAGACACCATACATTTATTACCCACTGACATACACGTGGTTATTGTATCACTAGGAACCTCTCATTCTCGGTAACAGTTCGTGCTGACCAAGAACCACTGGGAGATGATTCTGACCCTGACGATGATCTCTCTACCACCAACAGCGAGCAGATAGATGAGCATCTGGAAGTAGCCGTAAGAGACACAGACACCGTGCTTGATCTAAAACAGAAGCTGTCACAACGATTTCTACGCGGCACTGACAAAATAGAGTTAACGAGTGACAGGAAAGTACTGGCAGATGACACTCTAATGCACAGATTGAAGCCGAAAAAAGCAGGTCTGTGGAACAGGTTCCATGTCCAACTGACTCTCTCTTACCACTAAATTGTAAATAAGTACAGTGGATAATAAGTGACATATAAGGGTGTCAACTGATGTGAATATAAAAGAAAACTAGAGAGTAATTTTGACTGGGAGCGATGCTGCGCCTTCTCTCTGCCAGTAGTCGGTCGCTGCAACTTTGTAGTAGACTGTGACGCCAGCAACTGATTTCAAGTCTGGCACTTGATGTGACAGTAGAGTAAAGATGCTATTGTGCGTTGATACTCGCTTGTAGCCGACGTCACGTGAGAGTGAGTAATAGACGTTGTACATGAGCAAACAACGTGAAGAAACATCAGTCCACGAGACGAGTACCTCGTTCTTGTGTACCTGGTGTAGTCGCACTTGACTGACTTGTGACGGTGCGGCCATCGGTTTTGAGCAAAAGTGAATTAGATCAACAGCAGGAAGCGGTAGATCAAACGAATCAGTCCATTGTAACTCTGGTTTTACTATAGATGGTCCAGCAATGGTAACCGGATCTTGTTGAGCACGCATGCTAGCAAATAGAGTAGCAGACGGAAAGTCGGGTTTTCCACCTTGTTCCCATACGGCATCCGGATTTGTGTGGTTGTTGTCCAATCTGTAGTGAATACAGACCATCTCGTTGACTGTCACATTTTGTGGTACAAGATTAGAAATAGTTAACCGAACGACATCATGCGATGGCACCAACTCTGCTGTGTCATTACTATTATAGACAATAATTGATATCTGAACGCTGTCATCTGGCTGATTCATTGGGAGATGCAAAGACGCAATCACCCCAACTGAACTATCATTCCCCACAGTCTGATTATTAATTGTCACGTTGCTTTTAAGTTGCATCTCCCCTAGCAACGACAGTAGACCCATAGCAACAGCAACTGGCTTACGAACTATCTCCACACTCTTCGGAACCGTCTTGTTCATCGGAAAACGAGTATTCAATGTTCGTTGATCGAAAAAATTCGGTGGACCAAAATTCATAAAACCATTGTCATTGCTTAGAAGAGAGTAGGGTGAGTTTGATGGGTCGAGCAGAAGATGGAAATGTTGAGCAATGATTTTCACTACGACTGCAGCGTATCGTGCATCACTCCTCCAGCTTTCTCCACGACTCCAGCCAACCAGAGGGTCTGCCTCATCATTGTAGATGGGCACAGTCGCCAAACGTGGATATTTCTCTCTTATCATTGTCATCGTTTCAAGCTCCTGCTCGAGCACGTTCATAGACACTCCACCGCCTTTATGATGAAACGAAATAAAATCAATACGGACACCTGTTTCGCCGGTAAAATAATTCTTTCCATTAATGCAATGATCCAATAGACCCCAACAGATTGGAGACTGTGGAGGCTCACGACAACTACCCCCTGGACCACCTAATTTCAGTCTTGGACTTGCTGCTAGTAAACCTTCCGAACAAGCATCATAATAATTCATGAATCCATTAAGTGTAATGTTGAGAGTGTCAAAATCGTGATGATCTGGTTCATTCCATGTTTCAAAATTCCACTTCTCGACATACTCTACACCATATCTATCAATATATCTCCTACCTAGTGACATCACAAGCTCTCTCCACTCTCGCACTTGTTTGTCATCATCAAACGTAGTAAAATAATCAGAAGGATTTCCCATAATTTCAAATCCGGGCCTCAACCCGTTGTCGTGGAGATGATCAAGCAGAATGTCAAGAAAAGTGAAGTTGTAGACGAAATGGTCGCTTGAATTTTTTTCTAACGTTACTAAATCAAGAAGCCAATGGATTCGGACCTGTTCTATACCGTTGTTGGGTATAGAGCCTATATATATGATATTCTGTATTTCATCTTCTGCTAGATCATAGTCACGTGACTTCTCATGAGGAAGAGGAGGACAGAAACCAGTGCTGTGCCAAAACGGTGATACTTCACGTACAATGTCATTAACGTTTACCGAAATTTCATAATCCTCTGCAACACATGTTGCAACAAAAAGAGATAAGAAGAGAAACAAAGAAGCCATTACGCAATTTGCTTGCCTACTTCCCGGATTAGCTCGCATGTCCAGACTACAAATCGTGCGCGTACACACAGTGTCTACCAAATACAGCACGTATGCATCTCATAGGTTTATCGGAGAAGCAACACATATCATTCAAACTCGTATGGGAAGATTTCTATAGATCTACATCAATTTTGACTGTATCAACTTTTTACTATTTATATAAGAAATATTATTATTAAAGCTTTCAAATGTAATTATTTACTTACTCACTTTATTTCGCATCATCTATTTATTGCATATATTTATCCATATATTCAATAAATTAATCAATAAATTAATCATCAATGTCACTCATTCTGGGTTTGTTTGTTATTATCAAAATGATGTTGACTGACTTATTCTGATAATGCTAGTCTATTGCTTAGTTGCTCTACGTCTATAAATCTACAAAACAAAATCAGTAAACTGTGTAACTACCAATCATCAAGCACAAAAATCAGTTTATAAACTTCTATGAAAGTCTACCAGAAGTTCCATCCGCCCACTTTCTGCCTTGTAATGCACCCAAAATACCTCTGACAAAAGACAACACCACTATTACCGTAATTCAATAATCACAGAACATTATTAGTAGTATGTTATCAAAATACTGTATAGAATAAACTATATCACATTAATTAATTAATTATGTCTAAATAATCATAGACATACCCCAACTCGTTCTCAGACTGATTCAATGAAATCTCGTCTGGTGAAATAATATTTCTCTGGTTTCTGGCAGAGTACCGTGACGCAAATTTCATTGCTGCTATTGGTGATGGTTTGCTTGAAATCGAGTCCGATGCTAGTGATGATGGCATCTTCGTCTTCTCATCATTGCGTTTTGGTTCTTGTGTCTTTGTTGAAGAACGAACAACCTTTCCTTGTGAACGTGCAGCTATTTCTGCTGCCTGAGAGCTGATTTCACTACTAACCTCCTTCATTAAAAATAGTAATGAGTATTACATGTATGTATTTCAAGTTTTTCAACTGGTGGACCTCTTCACTTTCTTTTGGAACGCACCTTGAGAGATCAGCATCTTGCATGTAATGAACTGCTGCTTGAAATGTAACTAAAGTATATCTAGGCATGAGTAAAGTAATTAGATGAAGACGATAAGTGCAGAGTGTTGCTATGTGGTCATACATACCCCAGCTCAGCTTTGCTAGATGTTGACCAGTGGAACATCTCACAGTATGACAAATTACTAGGTAAATGGTCTAAAATAGACAATAAAATAACACTTATACACTGTACACACACACACACACACACACACACACACACACACACACACACACACACACACACACACACACACACAAATGAACAAATGTCAAGCCCTCCACGTCATTCGTGAATGACATCAACCTTAAGGTTAGTTGCGGAGATAGCTCCCCCTGCCTCTAGAGACAGGGCCTCCATGCGCTACGTGGAGGCTTAGGGCCAGCGCTACAATCCACCTGGAGCTTGGTTAGAGTCATCCAGGGGCACTGACTATGGCGCAGCTTTTGGGACTGGACAACAAGGCCCACATGTACCCATCTGCTGCATGATGTTACTGCCAAGCCAGCGGTCATGTCCACCCCAGTCAATGACCAGGTACTCATTTATACTCCTAAGTCGAGAGAAGCAATTGTGTGTAAGTTTCTTGCTTAAGGAAATTATGCCATAGCTCGCCATCACTGTGACTTGAACCTGCAATCCTGCAAGGTCCCGGATGTTTTCATTCTCCAAATGCATTCTCTAACCAACTGAGCTATTGCACACACACACACGCACATGCACACACACACACACTCATGCATGCACGCACGCACACATGCACGCACGCGTGCACGCACACACACACACACACACACACACACACACACACACAGTGACACACACACGTGCACGCATTTCTATCTGTTTACTGACCACATTTAGCTTGAACTATGACAACAACCTAACATCAAAGTGATTAGTAGTAAGCAAAAAAGTTGACAAGTTAAGCAAGCACAAACCAAAAGTGGAATGAGGTCATCAGATGCTAACGATGGGATACCTAGAACAAACAAGACCACACAATACATTGGAAAGCTTCAAGAAAGCAAAAAAAGGAATGACCATCAACTTCCAGACAATGCTGCTTTGATGCTGAGGATTTCACTGAATTCGTAATATGCTCCTGTAAGTGCATCAAAATAATTAGAAAAACACTTCAACACAAGCTCATTAATCTGAGTGATAAAGACAAATAAACAGACAAACACATAAACAGAAAACAGACAAACACATACACAGAAAACAGACAAACACATATAAATGGAAACACAACTACACAGCAAAACAAACAAACAAACAAATGTACAAACAAACAAATGTACAAACATAGAGGCTAACAAACAATCAAACAATAAAAACCATTGATTCCATACCAATGTCTCTTTCATACATATTAGCTTGTCTAGTGGAGAAGTGTGGGTATCAAGAGCTGCCAGTTCAACAACCTGTAACAATGTAATGGTACTGCACTCAACAAACGAACTAAACCCACAAACAAAACTACAACGGTTCTAACCCCTTCTGGTGAGCTACAACAAAGACGTTGCTCAACACCAAGAGCTTTTGCAGTGATACCTGTGCATTTTCTACACAGTGATAATACTTCCTAAACAGTTAGAATTCTGTCATGTCAGTACAAATAGATGACAGCAAAACATCATTAAGTTCATAGAGAGACAGGCACCGATATACACATAAAGAGAAAACAGACACAGACAAACAGACAGACAGTGGTTTATTCTTCCATACAGCCGCAACAACTAACAAGCGTATGGGCGTAACTGTATCCCCTACCAACACAGCACAAAGCAGTGGTGCAGACAACATCTAGACTCACGAGTCACAGAGCTAGACTACCAGTTACTACTACAAACAAAAGCAAAACAGTAATCTAATCCGTCTTCCTTGCACACGCCATGCACATGTCCTGACACTCCCACACAGACAGACAGATTTACAGACAAACAGATTGCTTACTCTACCGATAACAAGTGCTAACTTTATGCAAAACAATAACAGTCAATGGACAAAATGTAGATAGATAGACAGACAGACAGGCAGACAGACAAACAGACATATAGACAAACAGGCAGACGATAGACAGACAGATAAACAGATAGACAGACAGACAAACAGATAGACAGATAGACAGACAGATAGACAGAGAGATAGACAGATAGACAGACAGACAGACAGACAGACAGACAGACAGACGTTACAACGTTGGAATAGCAGTGTTTTAGCTAAAAAGATTGACAGAATAGTATGTAGTAATGACTCTGTAGATGATAGCTACAAACATCAGATGGCTGTTCATTAGAGTTTTTCTGCTATGACCACTATGGTCGTTTATCTTTAACTCTTAGTGTTATATGTAGCCTTTTCTGTATTGGCGTTAATGTTTTCAATAAATGTTCTTTGACAGACAGACAGACAGACAGACAGATAGACACTGACAGAAAGATCACAACAATGTATGACAATCTTATCAACTGACTTCAAGCACAATCTTTACATGTTCACATAACTAATCACATAAATCCTTCCCAACCTGGTCTTGCTCTTGATGTACACGTTTCACAAAATAAAACACTTTGTCATGAACACCAGAGAAAAGATAACTAATCAGAAACGCACAACCAACACAATCACATATAATTATCACACAAAAATGACATCACACCCATCACACCATTCCACAGCTAGCTGAAGGTCACACAACATTCTCTGATCAACACGACAAGCATCACGTTGAAAAGCTTCACATATACTCTACCACATCACAAACACATTATTGTCTTGCCATTCCATTACACAGTAAATACAAGTAATTTTAGTTCTCTCTATTTCTTATGTTCAACCATAACAAAACAACAACTTGATGATGTATTCGTAATCTGCATCATAATCATATGTGCTCTGATTGCAATTACCTGAAGACCTAGATGAAGAACAGTGTCAATACAAAAGTGATGAGAAAGTGTGTAGAACATCTGATACTTTGTTTGCAAATGGTTTCTAGCCGTGACGCCGTCTGATCAAGATATCCCTCTACAATGACATAGTTTTTGTTGAATGCTACGATTTCTTTGTCCAGCTGGGCAAGAGCCTAAAATTGATATCAATGACTATGCTGGAATAACACATGTGTGTCACTTGGATGTTTAGTAAGTCACACATATAACCGTATGTCATCTGTTATTCGGTAATGAGTGAACATCACATGCACACATGCACGCATGCACACACACACACACACACACACACACACACACACACACACACACACACACACACACACAACCACATAATGTCATGACTATAACCTTTTGTGCATGGCGTTTAGATTGTAAGAACTGACAATACCTAAAATTCACAATTAATGTAATATATACATCACTGAAATATAGCAACAACAACAATATTTCAATAAATAAATGTTAGTAAATATATTAATTATTAAGTCAACAATGCAGACAAACAAACAGACGAACCATACATACAAACAAATACAAACAAACAGACAGACAAACCATATATACAAACAAATACAAACAAACAAACAGACAAAACAGACAAACCAAACATACAATACAGACAAACAAACAGACAGACAGACAGACAACACAAATAAACAAAAAGAAACAAACTTACTCTAGTGATGACTTTCCTGGTTGTGAAACAGACTCCGTGGTATCTGAGACAAGACTAGATGTCAGTGATGGATCCAAAGGATGATCAAGAATAAGAATCTTAAACGGCTCGTATTTCTACATCAAATGGCAATCAATTCATATAGTACAAAATACCTGGCTATATCATCAAGTTTCAAAGACAATCTAATTAGTCTCCAAAACAACAACATCCCGTCCATGCACTTCCTTACTTTCTGTCATGAGTTCAGCAAAGAGTGCAGATAAAGTCTTAGGTGTGTACACGTAATAACATGCAAATGCAAAGAGTATAACGTATGTGTCTATTCTAGAAAAACAGAAACACGCTCATGAGAAACACTAGCTGCTATGGAAAGAGGTTTTCATGATGCATACTGCCTATCAACAATACAATATGATGATATCAGTGTTGTAGTCAGGGTTATAAAAGGGTTTCCTACCAGTCAGAGGCATAATTTTAGAGCTTCCACCAAAATGGACAACATGCTGATCCAATGATCTAGCATGCTGATCCAATGATCTAGCATACTATACGGTCATCCAACAATGTAAGAACATCTCAACACACTGTTATGAATGATACATTTCTGTCGCACCTAAAAGGTACAGTTCTCTCTTGGGGCAAACATAAAAACAACTAAGACATAAGATGTACAACTAAGACATAATAAGACGTACAGCTAACAGACTACAAAATACACATTAATTAAGTTCGACCTTCCACGCTTATCTTTAATCCCAAGAACGTGTCTTATCATACACAGGAAAGGGGCAACGCCCAAGAAAAAGAAGCATGCCTGGCTATACCACTGGATGCAATAGAAATATTGTGATACTTTATTGTAGGCAAGCTCTTCACTCAAAATTCGAACTGAGAATGGCTTCTGAAAACCTAACGTGATGATCATGATATAACACAACTACAACTCGATAAAATACCACGAACACACAAACCCTTTATCGCAGTTATTAGGTCTTCATCAATTTCAAACTCGGCACGAGATTTGTTCCAATTCACATATTGACTGTTCACAAAATTCACGTTGAAATCTCACACAACAATCGCATGTGCACCTACTGACCCTCTGAAATAAGGCGACGGACTGAGAATGTGCATTTCTATGTGGACAAACACGTAGACATACATACAACATACAACGTTACGAGACTGACTCACCGACGAAATCCAACGACACTTTCGACTTGGGAAGAGATGTGGTTTGTGGAATACATATAGTACAACATTCTGATTGAGCTTTCTCGTAAACAACAGAAAAGTCTTCCTACAAATAACGACAAAATTAACAAAAACGCGAATACCTAATGACAGAACTTGGATACTTACTTGTAGAGCCTTGAAGAAAGGATTATATTCTATTTCGTCAGTCATTGTGCTTTTGTAAGCGTGGAACGCAATTGACACAGAACACCCGGATGTCACGTGACAAAAACTTGTCGCACCATGATGCTTTAGTAAATTTGTCTAGAACGTTTGCATAAAAGTCTCAGACTGCGTTTACAATTCTTAATCATTGCTGGCAGAAAAGCGTCAGAACCAGAGCCGTGCAGCCTCGACCTTCCAGACCCGTGTACACTACAGTTGCAAATGCTAGAGTCTAGTTTTTATGTACATACTGACACAACATACAAGTCCCTTGTCTAAGTTGTAAGACCTAGAATGTTAATTTTTTGCTTTTTCAGTGCCCAAACAGACCAACTCTACTCTCCAAGACAACAGTATGTATAACATCCCTTAAAAACACTTGTGTCACCTCTGTTAGCTATGCCCGTTCTATGTGTGTTACATAACATGCTATATAGTTATCATTCTCATTGATTTGTTATTGACTCAACATACAATGCGTTATCCCTAAAGTCACATATTGCTGGTATTTTGGAAAATACTTGCAAATTCACATTTACAAACCAAACGTAATCTACCTGCAGTGTGCACATGCATGTACATCAAGTTCAAGTGACCAATTAAAGTATTTTAAACTCAATAAAAAAACACTGTTTGCATTCACCTAAAGTATTTCATTGTGTGATTTCAGACTGTCTTATCACTGTCTTGACCTTTATCAATGTAAAACTTGCTCAAGACTTCAACATTAGCAGACAAGACAGACATATGTTCTCTCATCTCAAACAACACGGCCTCTTCACCAACATCTGTACCATGTTGAAGAGCTTTGATAAAATCCTTACGATATGGAACAGCACGGACAGCAAGCTACAGCCAACAAGAATATTCGTTAATAAGACATAATACTGTTGCTACATGTAGTATGAATGGCATGCACTTTGCCTTACATTCTATCTGTCTGTCTCTCTCTCTCTCTCTCTGTCTGTCTGTCTGTCTGTCTGTCTTTTTCATATATTTTCATAAATGAATGTTATTACAACCAAAACTATTTAAAATGTTCCAGAGACCCACTAGGGTCAATACACCTCACAACCTAATGTATGCAAAACTGTGTATGATAGTTCTTTACATTGCTAGAGTTCATAGATAAAAGGCGTGATTGTCTCCTTGTCTGTCTGTATGTCTGTCTGTCTGACTGACTGTCAAAGTCGTCCTCAGAAAACTTCCAAAACTGTCACCTAATCATAGTGATTTAGATAGATTATTTGACTTTGACATTCAAGGCCAAGTTCATTCATTAATCCATGACTTTTGTGTTGTTTGCAAGGACTGATTTGCTTTTACAAATTCCTAGCAAATGTACAAGTACAGTCTATATGAGAATAAAGTATCTGTCTGTCTGCCTGTGTGCATGTGTGTGCGTGTGTGTGTGTGTGTGTGTGTGTGTGTGTGTGTGTGCATGTGTGTGCGTGTGTGTGTGTGTGTGTGTGTGTGTGTGTGTGTGTGTGTTGTCCCCGTGTGTGTGTGTGTGTGTGTGTGTGTGTGTGTGTGTGTTGTCCCCGTGTGTGTGTGTGTGTGTGTGTGTGTGTGTGTGTGTGTGTGTGTGTGTGTGTGTGTGTGTGTGTGTGTGTGTGTGTGTGTGTGTGTGTGTGTGTTGTCCCCTGTGTGTGTGTGTGTGTGTGTGTGTGTGTGTGTGTGTGTGTGTGTGTGTGTGTGTGTGTGTGTGTTGTCCCCGTGTGTGTGTGTGTGTGTGTGTGTGTGTGTGTGTGTGTGTGTGTGTGTGTGTGTGTGTGTGTGTGTGTGTGTGTGTGTGTGTGTGTGTGTGTGTGTGTGTGTGTGTGTGTGTGTGTGTGTGTGTGTTGTCCCCGTGTGTGTGTGTGTGTGTGTGTGTGTGTGTGTGTGTGTGTGTGTGTGTGTGTGTGTGTGTTGTCCCCGTGTGTGTGTGTGTGTGTGTGTGTGTGTGTGTGTGTGTGTGTGTGTGTGTGTGTGTGTGTGTGTGTGTGTCTGCATGTCTGTCTGTATCACAGATAAAGAAGAATTTCATATCAGATACAAGTGATAAATACAAGCTGCCATGTACCATAAAGTACCACCTCAACATTCCTACCCACAAATCCACCTCATAATTTTTTCTTGCCTGCAGATTCAGTATCATGTAAGATGTAAGTGCCACTAACGCATTAAGCATTATGTACATGTCCAACCCTAATGTCATGTAGTCACTCCCAAATGTTCAGCATCCATACAGTCATATAAAAATAATGTCCCTTGACTATATGTGCCTTTAACTATGTAGCAAGATCAATCATTGCAGTAAAGTAACTTGCACAAAAGAGTGTTGCACAGTTAAATACTGAGTAATACCATTTACCCTCCCCTCCTCGACTTTATCATTCTAGCCATCAAAATGAGGGCAGTTTGGCAATACTTTAAGGTATGTGAATGAGAGTAACCACACGACAACAACGACATCTCACCGCAAACACCCCTCGTACAATCCAACCATGAAATCTCTTCAATGACGCCTCATATGCTGCTCTCGCACACTTTGTCAAGTCTTCCTCTCCATCAAGAACTTTCTCAAGAAACACACATATAAACTGCAGAGCTCTACAACACAACACGAAGGCAAGTATTTATAGTGAGCTATCAAACTGTTAGGTCTGGCAACCTCTTCAACCACAGCAATGCATCTGTTGCCGAGTTTTTAGCCTTTGTTGTTCCTTCTTCCATCTCTGATTCAACAATGCCTTGAAGTGTTGTGTATTTGGCCGCATCTTCGTCATGTTTCTTTTGTAGTTTCTTAAGACAGAAACATCAGTAATACTTGGCTGTCACTAGGTATTTTGGATGCATGTCTGTGTACCTTGATGTTTCCATTGATATCAGATTTGACTGGAGCAAATGCTGTAGGACCCAACACGTCTGATACAAATAGAGAGCATGTGATATGAGGCAAATACATGGTAATGTAGAGATTCAAATGGATATCAAGCAAAGACATACAGATTGACAAACAAATGAAAAACATTAATTAAATGAAAAACATTAATTAAATGAAAAACATTACATTAAATAAAAACCGAAAAACCTGACAGACAAACAGCTAGACACACAAGAATGAACACACAAACTGACAGACAGATTAATAAACAGACAAACTGACAGACAAATAAATGAACAGACAAACTGACAAACAGATAAATGGACAGACAAACTGACAGACAGATAAATGGACAGACAAACTGACTGACAGATAAATGGACAGACAAACTAACAGACAGATAACTGGACAGACAAACTGACAGACAGATAAATGGACAGACAAACTGACAGACAGATAAATGGACAGACAAACTAACAGACAGATAAATGGACAGACAAACTAACAGACAGATAAATGGACAGACAAACTGACAGACAGATAAACGGACAGACAAACTAACAGACAGATAAACGGACAGACAAACTAACAGACAGATAAACGGACAGACAAACTGACAGACAGATAAATGGACAGACAATTTAACAGACAGATAAATGGACAGACAAACTAACAGACAGATAAATGGACAGACAAACTAACAGACAGATAAATGGACAGACAAACTAACAGACAGATAAACGAACAGACAAACTGACAGACAGATAAATGGACAGACAATTTAACAGACAGATAAATGGACAGACAAACTAACAGACAGATAAATGGACAGACAAACTAACAGACAGATAAATGGACAGACAAACTAACAGACAGATAAATGGACAGACAAACTAACAGACAGATAAATGGACAGACAAACTGACAGACAGATGAAAAGACAAACAAACTGACAGACAGACAGACAAACGAACCAGATACTGTCTTTAATAAATACACACAAACAAATCTAGACATCCATGCATCATTTCTCTCCACATCATCATTTCCACCAAACAATCATTTTCACCATTTCTTCAAGACTCACCGAAGAAAGGCACGA
>NC_085085.1:15594542-15597042 GCF_963422355.1 Corticium candelabrum
TTTGTCTACATGTCTGTCCATCCATCTGTCTGTCTGTTGTCTGTCCATTTGTCTACATGTCCATTCATCTGTCTGTCTGTTGTCTGTCCATTCGTCTACATGTCTGTCCATTCATCTGTCTGTCTGCTGTCTGTCCATTTGTCTACATGTCTGTCCATCCATCTGTCTGTCTGTTGTCTGTCCATTTGTCTACATGTCTGTCCATTCATCTGTCTGTATGTTGTCTGTCCATTTGTCTACATGTCCATTCATCTGTCTGTCTGTTGTCTGTCCATTCGTCTACATGTCTGTCTGTTGTCTGTCCATTTGTCTACATGTCTGTCCATTCATCTGTCTGTCTGCTGTCTGTCCATTCGTCTACATGTCTGTCCATTCATCTGTCTGTCTGTTGTCTGTCCATTCGTCTACATGTCTGTCCATTCGTCTACATGTCTGTCCATTCATCTGTCTGTCTGTTGTCTGTCCATTTGTCTACATGTCTGTCCATTCATCTGTCTGTCTGCTGTCTGTCTATTTGTCTACATGTCTGTCCATTCATCTGTCTGTCTGTTGTCTGTCCATTTGTCTACATGTCTGTCCATTCATCTGTCTGTCTGTTGTCTGTCCATTCGTCTACATGTCCGTCCATCCATCTGTATGTCTGTTGTCGGTCCATTTGTCTACATGTCTGTCCATTCATCTGTCTGTCTGTCCACCACCTGCCAGTGTCCGTTTGTCTCTATTTCAACCATCATGCAGTATTGTTCAAAAATTGTCCCCAAGTGTCTCCCTGTATGCCTATTCAACACCACAGACCAACCCTAACCCATAACCCTACCCAATCTACTGTAGTACACACTCATGTTAACTAACGTTTCTGCCACAGTGAAGTTATGCTTCACAACTGGCTGATTCGTTGATATCACAACAGGTTTACTTGCAGGCTCCGCTATCCCGAACGTGTACATCATGTAATCAGTTTCACCCTACAAACAGCTCGTATAAACACACAACAAGATCAACAATCATCACAACTAATGACTGACCTTAACAGCGTTGTCATACATTGCAGTAAAAGTGACTTCTTGGTTGATCATAGCAGGTGAAGGATAGACTATGAGATGCAGCCTGTCGTAATATGGAACATCTTGACAACAAAACAGTTAGGTGTATCGTGAATGTAGATGATGTCATAGGAACGGATACTTCGAACAGAGACGTGACGAGTTGAGTATTGAGTTGGAGCCTTGGAAAATATGGAGACAGAAATAACAAAGTCACCAGTTCTGTAAGCAGAGAAGAATCAGATAAGAAGGGTTTAATATACAACACGGTGATAGCTAGACAGAGTGACAGACCACAGACACTTGTGTGTTTTACCATATAGGGAACGTCTCTAGTGTTTCAATACAACGTAGCACAGACTCTGAAGGCGAGCAATCTTGCACGACAGACAGACAGATAGACACACAGACAGACAGACAGATTGACAGACAGACAGAAAGACAGATTGACACACACAGAGACAAACAGACAGACAGACAGATTGTTTTATTCTCTCCCAAACTGTAAATGTACAGTTAATCGCAGAAGTAAAGTATCCTAAGCATTAGCAAAAACTACTGGAATGTCTGAAGTCATAGCTACAGTATTATCCTAATGAACGTAGTGTTGAATGTCTATATCAAAGAAAAAATCATCTCTTACCTACGTGCAATCTACTTATCTTCTTTAATATAACTCTAGCATTACATCTCTGAATAATTATAGAAATCTGTCTACGCCATCTCGTCCTGAAGTCGGCTTCAGCACTTCTGCCTTCCGAATCTTTTGATTTCTTTGAGAGTGAGTTCAGGAAGTTATCAGCCTCCTGTCCCCAGAACCCAAAGTGCTCAAAGACCAGAGGAGCTAAGATAGGTGTTGTGCCGTCCTGAACAGACAGAGCTTCGTATTTGCTTTTCTTTCTCATCTCACACCTCTCAGCTGCATAGCCTGCCTCTTTAGATGCTCTATTTACGATGTCTTTGCTGCAAGGGTGAGCCATGCTTACGCCCAACTCTGTACTTGTTTCATTGTACATTAAAATATCGGGGCGATTCTCAGATTCTGTATATTGATCTCTTGGCTCCTTGCGATGGTGCAGTTGGAGCTCGTTCAAACAACTGCACCACCCTGACACTACAGAATTGTGTTGCCAGACTGGTTCTCCCTCAAACTTGCAGGTGAGAAGATGATACGCAGTTCCATCCAATTCTACTCCACATTCACATTTGTTTATGCATGACTTAAAAGGCATTGGTAAACTGAGCCTCAGAAAGCATGCTAGACGGACAGTCAGACAGACAGACAGACAGACAGATTGACAGACAGACAGACAGACAGACAGACAGACAGACAGACAGACAGACAGACAGACAGACAGACAGACAGACAAATAAACAGACAATAGACAGATGGCTTGACAAACTAACAATTCCAAGTTCTCATATTCAATTACGTGTACATATATCACTTGACTAGC
>NC_085085.1:15602042-15637042 GCF_963422355.1 Corticium candelabrum
ACACACACACACACACACACACACACACACACCAATAACCTTACTCAAGATAATTCGTTTGACCGCCCTTGATAGCAGTGACCATCACTCCACCATGATCTCCAAAATTATAAAAATACTGTTTATCAAGAATCTTACTCCATGTGGCTCCACCCGTATTCGACAAAAAAACACCATACGACGATCTCGTCAGCCCCGTCGCCATGACAAGCCCGGGAGCCGACGGACTTGAGAGAACACCCTCAGCACGAAGATACGGATATAACTGCCCATATTGCATAATAATTTGAAGCGAGCAGTCGGGCAGTTTGCAGTTAAGTGGCTGATGCTTGTTGTCATAGTCTGGTGCCTCAATGTAGCCCCATTCTCCACCTTTGTCATACGTTATTACAGTCCTGAAATGTCGTTGACCCACTAGACCTCGTTCCAGTTGAGTGGACATGTAGACGCCTCGGAGGGATGCCACACGGTGGAAATCAAGTAATCGGATTGGAAGGAATTGTCGTAACCAGGGGGTTGATACATCGCTCTGTCCGTTGTAGTAGAGAATGCGCTCGAGAGAGAGAGAGAACTTGTGGCCTGCTGCGGCTGAGATGTAGAGGTTGGTGTGGTTGGATGCGTGGTTGACAGCGACAAATGCCTGCTCTTCGGACGAATCGGCAACGTAGTACTCCTAAACGTTGAGAAAACGTAATTAATGATCAGACATACATACAGACAGACAGACAAACAGACAGATAGGTAGACACACAAACACACAGACAGACAGATACACAGACAGACAAACAGACAAACAAACACACAGACAGACACACAGACAAATAGACGGACAGACAGACAAACAGACAGACAGACAGACAAATAGACAGACAGACAGACAGACAGACAGGTAGACAGATAAACAGACAGACAAACAGATAAACAGACAGACAAACAGACAAACAGACAAACAGACAGACAAACAAACAGACAAACACACAGACAGACAGATAAACAGACAGACAAACAGACAAACAAACACACAGACAGACAGACAGACAGACAGATAGGTAGACACACAAACACACATACAGACACACGGGCAGATAGACAGACAGACAAACACACAGACAGACAGACAGACAGACAGACAAACAGACAGACAGGCACACAGACAGACAGACAGACACAGACAGACAGACAAATAGACAGACAAACAGGCACACACACTCACATGCGAATGTGCACAAACAATTCAGAAAAAAATTCAACATTGAATCTGCTTGTTGGCAGGCTTCCAGTCTGGCTAGATGTTTGTTTCTGTGTGCCCACCCTACCTGTATGTCTTATCTGTCTGTTTGTGTGTTTGTCTGTCTGTCTGTATGTCTGTCCGTCTGTTTGTGTGCCTGTATGTCTGTATGTCTGTCTGTCTGTCTGTCTGTCAAATCTTTATATTTCATACATATGAACTATTACTTGCAAGCTATAGATACGAAAGTCCGTTATATATCAATTAGACCCACATGGGTCTCTAAAAAATTATCAACTTAGGTTGCAGTCTGTCCGTCTGATTGTGCGCCTGTCTGTCTCTGTCTGTCCATCTGTTTGTGCACCTGTATGTCTGTTTGTCTGTCTGTCCGTCTGTTTGTGTGCCTGTCTGTCCGTCTGTTTGTCTGTTTGTGTGCCTGTTGTCTGTCAGTCCGTTGGTCTGTCTGTCTATGTGTCTGTCTGTCTGTCTGTCTGTCTGTCTGTCTGTCTCTGTGTGTGTGTGTGTGTGTGTGTGTGTGTGTGTGTGTGTGTGTGTGTGTGTGTGTGTGTGTGTGTGTGTGTTGGTCTGTCTATCTGTCTGTTTGTTTCTGGTCTCTGTTCATCTGTTCATTATTCTGTCTGCACCTCTCTTTGTCAGTAACTACCAACTATCAGTATTCAGCATAGAAACAACCAGTAGCTGTTGCAAGACAAACACACCCTTTCCAACAGTGGCTTCCCATTAGCATCCGGAGGAAAGAGAGCTTGTGTGAATTGATTTCGTTTGTGAGAAACCAACAGCGACAATGACTCACCATGCTAACAAAATAACAACAACCCATCACAAACCAACACACACACACACACACACACACACACACACACATGCACACACACACGCACATGCACATGCATGCACACGCACACACACACACACACACACACACACACACACACACACACACACACACACACACACACACACACACACACACACATGCACACACACACATGCACACACATGCACACACACACACATGCACACACGCACGCACACACACATGCACATGCACGCACGCACTCGCACACACACACACGCACACATGTGTGCACGCGCGCACACACACACACACACACACACACACACACACACACACACACACACACACACACACACACACTCCTCACTGTGCTATTCGTCACAGCAAACATGTAATCATCGAACACTTCAAACTCAAGCACATTCGATGCAATCTTCATAAATGATGTCATCGCTAACAAGTCGATGATCCTCAAAACATTTGATGTCTTTCCATCAGAATTCCATTTCTCCACATAAGCTGTCTGATTACTATCATATCCTGGAACACCCCTATACAATACAATGCAATAATCACATAAAATAGTCAAGATGTTGGCCACATAAGCGACAAACCAATAAAATGTTTTAATGTCTGACATCACGAGCTTCCATGTTGAGCCATAATCTGTTGTGACTCGTAGCTGCAATAATGTGTAAATGACATGTGATATGGTGGGTGCATGCAGGCACACACACACACACACACACACACACACACACACACACACACACACACACACACACACACACACATGCATGCAAGCATGCACACACACACACACACACACACACACACACACACACACATACACACACACACACACACACACACACACACACACACACACACACACACACACACACACAGAACTGAAACTGACCTGGAAGTGTTCCGATGACGTGGTAGACATAGCAGCAATAACATCGGATAATGTGGGATGTAGAACGAGAACAGTTGGTGACCATGAAACCTTCGACGGCTTGAAGGACACACAGTCATCTTTCGTGAAGAACATAAGCTTGTTGCTTATATCAACAAAGACATACTGTGAGAAACCATAACGTGATTACTGATGCTGCACACGAGATTGTTGAGTTACTGATGTATAGTGATGCATGTTTATCTACAACATGTAGTCTGCATTCACTGCATATCAGCAAATGACTCATAAACACAAGAAACTGAGAAAGAAATGCAAACGAGAAATAATGTGAACAGACGGGTCGACAAGAGAGCAGCAAGAGCTACACAAAGACACGAAATAAAAAGACAAACAGACACATTGACAGACACACTGAGAGACACAATGGCAAACACAATGGCAGACACACTGAGAGACACACTGACAGGCACTCTGACAGACACAACACACTGAGAGACACACTGAGAGACACTCTGAGAGACACACTGACAGGCACACTGACAGACACAGCTAGTGGCAGACACACCGAGAGACACACTGACAGGCAGAAAGAAATTGGGGTTTCGTTAGCTCTAGGTTTACTTGTTGGCGACCAGTTTGTGATCACTGGACATCATTTTGTAGTTTGCATTGATGTGAGCTGTAGTAATAATTTATGAAATAAATGGATTTGATAGACAGACAGACAAACAGACAGACAGACAGACAGACTGACAGACAGATAGACAGACAGACAGACAGACAACACGATGAAATAACAAGATCCACTTTTCAGCAACTGATCAAATGTTCTGTTCTTAATGACCAACAGTGGCTGCAAGCAACTTTACCAATAAGGTTTGGTGGTTTTGGCATGTTATCTGCGCAATCTATCAGTTCTATTTCCTTTGTATCCTCTTGAGCTCGAAGTCTGGTTGATCTTCCTCATAGTTTTCCAGCTCTGGAGAGCTTGATTAATGGAGTCCTGTGTCCTAAGGAAGTAACTGTCGGTGGTTCGATTGCTCATGAATTGCAGCTTTCTTTACCAGTAAATAAGGCTTTGGAAGATCTCCTTATCAATCCTAAAAAGTTGCAACACAAACTATCTCAAGAACATTTCAAACAAATGATGTCTTCAATTCAAGAAAATTCCCAGTCTTGTCATGAGGCTTCTCGTTTCAGGTCACTGCAAGGTAAGGAGCTGGGGCCTGGCTGGATTCTATTCCAACCTCAACAAAGTTTGCGCTGAATGCTGCCGACTCTGTCTTGCAACTCGTTTGAGGTTGGGGTGTGACATGCCCCTTGCTGCAGCTCTTGATAGTTGTGAGTGCGGTCAATCGCTGGATAGTAAAGGATATCACTTGCTAACATGCAAACACGAAGGTGGACATATCTAGACACATGGTTCCATTGTAAACGTGTGGGCAAATTGTTTGAGTGATCTCGACATTACTCACAAAACAGAGCCTAGGGACCTATATGATGGCAACCATTGTCAACCAGATATTGTGTATTTCAACCCTCAATCTGGCACTGACGTTGAATTGGATATTTCCCTTGCGCATCCTTGGAATGGTGACATCCTATCACTCGCTTCCAAGGAAGATGGTGCAGCTGCAGCTAGAAGAGAGCAGCAGAAAGTGACAAAATATGGTCAGCAGTTTGACATTTTTGGGAATTCTTCAACATGTATACCTGTTGTGTTTGAACACTTTGGTCGTTGGGGTGGAAGAGCTCAGAGTCTATTACGTGATCTATCAACCCTTTCAGTCAACGAAAATGGACAGAACAACAGCACTGACTTTATTGTATACTGGCGGTGCTGTATTTCCGTTGCGTTGCAACGGTGTAATGCAAGAGTAATTACTAAAAAACTTTCGAGACTTGCTCAGTGTAACTTATGTAACTTTGAGTCTTACTTGTTTCAGTTGTTTAGGCGTTAGCAGTTAGTTTTAGCATAGGGCCTGTGGGCTTGCTTGTTTGTTTTACAGTTTAGTTTGAGTGTACTAGTTTCAATGTATGAAATATATGTATTGGACAAACAGATAGACAAACAGACAGACAGACAGACAGACAGACAGACAGACAGACACACAGACAAACAGGCAAGCAAACAGACAGGCAGGACAACTGACAAACAAATAAACAATGAGCTACAAACCTCTGTCCACAAATGGACAAATAACCAGATAAAGGCAAAACAAAAACACAAACAAACAAACAGAAAAACCAAGAAATGAACAAACACACAAACCAAAACCGAATGGACAAACACCTAAACAGACAGACAAGAACACAAAACATGTTTGACATGTTTCCCTGTCCATGTCCCTGCAGTGCGTCTAACTACAGTGCATGTGTACCTACATACACAACATACATGTACACGACACACTCAGCTAATACGCTCGATTATTTAGACAAATTACAAGTCATGTGACCAACTCTTGTGGTATCCACGGGACTCTGATAGAAGTCTTCAATTGATGTCGTTATACTTTTATATGTCAGTAAATCGTTGTGCTTCATAAACGTCTTGCCGTAATCGTGCGACACGTAGAAGTTGCTGAAACTGATGGGTGTAATATCAGTATCTCTCGTCACCATGACGATCGTATCAGTAGCATCACTTGACCACTGGATGTATGCCGCATTGTGTGAGTCAGCCATCAACTTTTGCTGTCAAAACAATAACTAGTCAATTAACATCATTATTGTTATACTCGTTTGGGCGTTATAATGTATACGTCACGTATTTTATATTTTTAGTAAGGCACACCCTCATCCGGGACGTTCAAACGTCATTCCAGATTATTGTGGTTGCGCAGTTGGCGTCAAAATGGCGTGTATGTACAAAATACGGGTTATCACAACTCTCTGTACAGAGCGTTTTCACACACAGGGTTAACTCAGGTTAGGATAACTTGGGTAGAGTTATGATCACCCCACTCCACCTAACTTGCGTTCACACGTAGAACACGGATAATTAGATGCAGAAGATCTACAGTAGAGCGAATACATCGATTGCTTGAAGTTTCTGCTGGTAAATAGGAAAGCAGTAACGCCGATAGCCTAACACGAGAAGGACAAGCCATTTTGCACGTTAGCGTGATCCACTCTAGGGCGTATTTTTGCATATATTAGGGCGTGTCTTCGCTTAACCCACTCTAGCCCGGTTTAGCCCTACTCGAAGCCAGGGTTAGCTTAACCCTCACTTAACCCCAGTCTTAACCCAGGTTAACTTGGGTTTACTACACTCGCGTTCACACGACCGGGGTAATTGGAGTCTAACCCAAAGTTAACCCGATCTAACCCTGTGTGTGAAAGCGCGCTCTCTCTCTAGTAGGCCTCTGCAGCAAACTAGCAGCTCGCAGTGATGACCGCAACGTGCCAGTCGTCACCTCATACTACCTAGCAATTAATTCCGTAAGTTTGAATATTTTACCAGTCAAGGAGATGTCTACAGTAGCCGCTCTACTCACCGTGATTATCATATCGTCATCATTGGACGTGTCTCTTCTGTGTCTCCATATTCTCTCAGCATTGTTGCTAGGATATTGGTTGTCGCTTCCTGCCAAGACGCGCAGTCTTCCTAGCGACCACGGAATCTGCCTTTCTGGTGGTGTGTGTAGATAGCGGGCGGTGCCGGGCATTCGTACTGCATTCGCACATACGTTGAAGATCGCGAAAAGAGAAACGAGACGAAACATGATGCTTGCGTCATCAATCACAGGCGCCGGTATCCCGGATATTTATCTCGCGTGTGACTGGCTGCTAAGGCCTCATTCACAATACACCTCGTATCGCGTCGCGTCGTCTCACGTCAAAGGAGGCCGTTTCCGACGCGACACGCTGGAATAGGAAAAATCCTATCCGACACGTCGCGTCGGAAACGGCCTCCTTTGACGTGAGACGACGCGACGCGATGCGAGGTGTATCGTGAACCTCCTTGTGGTATAACGAGCACGCGCTTTAGGTGTGACTGCGGTTTACGTACGTGTTATAATGTTGTTTAACAACGTTAGACAGAGTTGATTCCACCCCGGAGTCGTGCGAGTTAGCGGTGCCGTTGCGCGCGTTGTAGCTAACGGCGGAGTTATCCGCGCGATGTACTATATGCTTGGTACTGCAGGCGTGTTGCGGTCATTGTAGCAATTGCAAACGTCAACGCGTCAGAAAAATTTGTTGTAAGAGCTCCAAAAAATTGTGATGGAAGACCAGGATAGCCCGTCGGTGACCATGTCCTTGGCTGAACTTAAGGGCCTGATGGCAGAGACGGCCAAAGAGGCTGCTTGGGCTGCTCTGAAAGAAGATCTAGAGAAACTCGCCTCTCAATCTCAAGCTGCCTCAGGTACGTTCGGAGCTAGGGAAATAATACATAAACTGCAGCCTACTATAGGCACCAACGCCGGGCAGCGTAGCAGCGCAGGACATAACAATAAAGCTGGATTTACAATATGTAAACGCTTGAGCGTCGCGTCGCGTGCGTCGCGTCGCGTCACGTCGCGTCACGTCGCGTCGTACAAATTCAAATTGTAAATGGTCTACGCGACGCGACGTTCGACGGACGCGACGCGTCCAAATAGAACCAAGTTCTATTTGAGCGTCGAATCGGAAGCTGTACACGTCGCGTCGGAAGTAGCACCTTCATTTCGACCAATCACAGCCAACTATAAATGCACGTGTGGCTTCCGTGGGCAACGATTATTGATTTGGGCGCTGTACTCGACGTTGAGCGGTATGGCGCGCCATGTGTGTCAAAAGTCGTTTCGTCGGCTCATTGATGTCGATTCGTCGGCTGGTTGATGTCGTTTCGTCTGCTCATTGATGTCAGCGGGTGGCCTCAGGGTGCGTGACCATTTCGTCCATTCCATTTTCAACAATTGAATAAATATTGAATTAGAAATTGAAAATAGCCTAGAAGTTGCTTGTAATCTCAATATTCAATTCTATTAAAAATTAAAATTGACTGATTGACAAACTATAATTATCTGCGGATTATAATAAATATTGAAAACATACTTAATTTCTAAACAATTTTCTATTTCAATGCAATGCAATATTGAAATTGCAAGCACGTTAGTTTAATTTTCAATGTTAAATTCAATAATCAATTTAAATTTAATTTAATTTTAAATTTTATTTTTATTTTTAATTTAAATTTTAAAAATAAATTTTGAATTTTGAATTTGCATGGCCAGTTTGTCCATTCCATTTTTAATTTTTGAGACAAATTAAAAATTGAATGTCAAATTAAAAATTGACTGGCGTTGTTTGCTTTTACCTGCGAATTTTCAACACTTGCTGTGTCCACTGTGGACGCGGGCCCGCCACACCTTGAAAGCTGGAACGGAAAAAGCATTATCAACACTTTGGTATCACGGCCAGCTTACCTCGGACGCATCAGGCTCGTGGGGATGCGGAGCCATTTGGCGATGCAACTGGTTTCAATGGAAATGGTCACGCGAATGGGAAGAAATCAGCATCGCACCGAAAGAACTGCTACCAATTCTACTAGCAAGCGCTACATGGGGAAAAGTTTGGCGCGGCGAAATAGTGCTGTTTCGATGTGACAATCAGACTGTGGTGTCGGCTCTTGCTAAATCGTCTAGCCGAGATAAGATCGTCATGCAATTGTTGAGGGTGTTGCACTTTGTAGCAGCCTTTTACTCTTTTACCTGGGTCTCGACGCACATACCGGGTGTCTCTAACGTAGCGGCGGACGCCCTGTCACGAGACAGTATGCCTAAGAATCAATGTCTGTCGTTGCAGCTCAACGAGCAGCCAGCGGCCATTCCACTACAGTTTCTGGAGCTGCTGTTGTCTCCCCATCTAGACTGGAGCTCGCACACCTGGAGACGTCGGCTTGCCGTTTCTTTGCGTCGGGCTTAGCTGATTCTACCAGGAAAGCATACGCGTCCGGTCAAGCACGGTATCTAAAATTCTGCGATCGTTTTTCCTTCATCCCTCTTTCCACATCCGAGCACCGCCTATGTTTGTTTGTCTCACACCTAGCCGAAGAAGGTCTCTCTCACAAAACTATCAAAAGCTACCTGTCAGCAGTGCGCCACCTACAGATCCAGGCGGGTTTGGGCGACCCATTCACCGCTACTCTCCCACAACTAGCTTATGTCTTGAAAGGAATTCGACGTCAGCAGGGACCGCGTCTGAAGGTCGACAAGCGCTTGCCTATTACACCGGCAGAATTGAGAATTTTGAAAGATGTGTGGGCAAAAAGATCACCATTTTACGACGCAGCAATGCTATGGGCTGCAGTCTGCACGGGTTTCTTTGGTTTTATGCGAGCGAGGGAGTTTACCGTGAGCTCCGTAGCAGCATTCGACGCCTCTGTTCACCTGGCTCCACAAGACGTTAGCATCGACTCACATGTCACTCCGTCTGTGGTGCGCATTCACCTAAAGCAATCGAAAACAGACCCGTTCCGTCAAGGTGTAAACATCTTTTTGGGTCGATCGAAACAAGAAATTTGCCCAGTGGCTGCTCTGCTGAGCTACATGGCGCTCCGAGGCAACGCGCAAGGCCCCTTATTTCTCTACGACGATGGCACGTCACTCTCGCGCAATAGGCTGGTCCGAGAAGTTCAACGGGCGCTCACAGAAGCCGGACGTGAATGCACAGGCTTTACAGGCCACAGCTTCCGCATTGGCGCAGCGACGACAGCGAAGGCAAGAGGGTTGGACGATTCCACAATCAAAGCCCTTGGAAGGTGCAAGAGTACAGCGTTTGAGTCGTACATAAGAATCCCTGGCAGCAGTTTAGCAGGATTTTCGCAGTCACTCGTGTAATTAACGGTCGGCGTGTGCACTACTAACCTAGTAAATGGTTAACACAACTTTACAATAAACGCAACTTAAGCGGCAGCTGTTTCGCCCGCATCAGCCTCTTACGTACGGTGCTTGGAAATGCCACACATCGTCAGGTAGAAGATGATAGTTGGTACAGTGTATCGTGCTTGGGCTGATGATTTTAAGAAAATCTCCGGATGGGTCGGAGTCCCGGTCTGATGACCGTCTCCTGCAGCACGGTACGGTTCACGCATGCGCATACCTGGGCTCCGATCCTCGCGCCGGGGCCAGACTTTCCCTCCGGCAAGTCTGGCGAAGTTCGTCCGGTGAAGGTATCTGACGGCGAAGTTACCTGGTGCTAGACAAGACTATGAAGATCCGACGAAGGTAAGGAATCTAGTCTAGAGATAACTAGCGTTGAGTGACTTGTGCAGTAGAGTACGTGTCGTTCACTGTAGCAGAATAGATTCTGGTATAACCGGTCCACTGAGTCGGTATACGCGATATACTTAGCCTAGACTACAGCGGAGTAGTATTACGGCTGGTGAGCTATACAACACTCTTCCTCGCGCGCGCACCACGTGTTTTAGCACGTGCTTTTTCTTCCACTAGCAGCTATGGTCAGATCGCCCATTTTCTTCAACAACAATACCTGTACTGTATCCAGGAGATGGTTGTCTGAGTGCTGAGTTATACAGTTCAATTATCGCTGTCGTGTACCTAGTATTGGGTTGAGTAATTTGTGCTAAAACAAACTAATCGGCTAATGCTTATGGCAATGCTCTAATAAGTTAAACCTGTGCCTTTGGCGCAATTAAGTTCAGGCGAACCTTTTCTATACCTGCAAGTGTGTTACAAACTGAATCCCTCTACTACCGCAAGTGTGCATGTACAATCAACAAATTAGAGACGACACATCAGCTGAACAAGAAAATTTGCTTCCCTATAGAATTCTAGATCATTACTGCTAACCTCTACATTTATCAGCCTGTTACTTGAGATTGTCACCTAGAGTGTACACCTTAAAGGAGACAGTGCCAACAATCAAATTGCTTTATCACGTCTAGGTGCTGTCACTGAAGACTAGATAGAATATGGAAAGTGCAGCTGTCATATCAATTTTGTATTTTTGATTTTCTTATATGTAGTAAATCAAGTTTCAATTCTGTAATTTTTTAATTTTGGGATAAAAATTGGTCCAAAAATTAAAATGCACGATGTATGTTTCAATTTTTAACCAAACTAAAAATTAAAAATGGAATGGCCCGAAAGTGCACTGACCCTCTAGCTACTAAACACTGAGGTAGTTTCTGCTTACTCAAGTACTCATGATGACATCCATGGTACACAGCCCCACTCGTGAACATCTTCCTACGCCACTAGTCTATTGGAGCTCCTTGTTTCTTTCACTTGTAGCTTGTTTTCACGACAACCAATTTTATATATAGTGACCATAGGCTGCTGATTGGAAGGCCATGGCCCTCGTGGTTCCTACACCTATGGTCTAGTAGAGAGGCAGTAGCAATGCATCAATGTAATAGAGAGAGAGACAATGAGTATTAAAATGCAACAAAAACATCTAAATCATAAAGGTGTAACGAAAAAAGATGACATAAATGAATGTGTTACTGTTGCTTACTGCTGCTGTTGTAATACATATTCATTTATAAGTGACGTTATATGTCGTCGTTCCGCTCGATTTGCTGCTTCAACCAGAGCTGAAATCTTTGCATCAATCCCACGATCCCTTATCCATGTGTGGAGCATCTGAATGCCTTGCTCTTCTTGCTGCTTAGAGTCGTATTCAAAATTATCAATTTGGCCTTCGCTAAAGCCGAGATTGCGTGCTAATGTCTTCCAAAATCCAATGTGAGGACCGATGTGTGTTACAAGGTCATTATCTACAAGCTTATCGTATTGTTCTGCTGTTGGCTGGTTTGCTGATTGGGATGGTGGGTTTGGAGGAGAAGCTATGATAACGTTGTTTGGAGATGATGATGATGACGACTCTTCAATTGGATGACTCAGATTCGAGGATGAAAACACTGAAAAAACGCAAAGCACAAACAATATTGTGTGTGTGTGTGTGTGTGTGTGTGTGTGTGTGTGTGTGTGTGTGTGTGTGTGTGTGTGTGTGTGTGTGTGTGTACCTTGACCTTGTGGCTGTGTGCGAACATTTGCCAATCGTACAACACCTCCCACTACACACAAACAATGAGCATCAACACACACACATCACAAGCACAACAAACTGACACTTCGGTGCACTCAGTTTCTGCACTCGTCCTATTGCTGGTGGTTTATACGGATTCTGACTGGTCAGTCGTGCATACAACATTTCCAACGACCCGTGCTTCGTCCTACTCAATTGAAACGGCTCGTGTAGCTCATAGATGCTGCTTCCTTGCAAAACAACTGGAACAAAGGCAGAACACTTCGGTTGATTGACAAACACAGGAATGAATCTCCGAATATTTTTCATCATCAGACTGTATGTCACTCTGCCCTCTTCACTGAGCGGTCGTTCGCTGTATCCAACAACTTTCTCTGGATTTCTGTTTGTGAGGTAGTGACAGTAACTGCTGCAACAAACCATCAACACAAAGTCGCTGTCCTTTACTTGCTGCTCGACCCAGAGAGGCCAATCATCTGGTGGATTCGCTTCATACAACTGATCATAAACACAATTGATTCCGAGTTGTGTAAAGAAGTCGGCTAATTCTCGAACAGCACGGCAATGGTTCTCTCTCTCGTCGGCTGCCTTTGCAGGCTCGGGTGGTGGGGGATATATTGGATCGTGTGTGTAGCTGATGAATACAGATATTGGTTGAGCTGGACTGTCTGTTTCACTTTCCATTGACATCTGTGTTGCTTCAGTCTGTAATATGTTTTTGTACGAGAATAATAAATGATAAATATTTGTGATTTGCTAAATTTGACGTTTAATCTAATAAAATTAAGTGTGTAAATGCTGTTGTGACGAATTTGTGGCATATTGTCATGCACACAATATTACCAGTACTTTACATGCAACAAACTGTGCATATTCACAATACAACTGATTACTAGATTGTAATTCATATCAACTGGAAAACAATAAAAACTATAAATATATTATCATTAAGTATTATATTAACATTATTGTTGGCAGCTAAAACAACATTAGCCCACAGCCATTTCTACAAATATTAAATTTAGGCGTCATATCAGTCCCTTCCAGCTACCCACAAGCAGCAAAAAATTCAAGTCTCTGATCAAGCAACCTAGAACATACTATCACTTAAAGACTAATCTACACTGTTCAAGAATAATCTTAACAAAAGTTTAGCGTTCCAAGTGTACAACATCCTTCTGTGTGATCAGAAGTATCTGTATCTGTATCATCTCACGCATGGCAAGGCCTCGTAACCATTAGGTGTATCAACAGTTTTAACATGGATACCGACTAGTGCTCCAAATGTGAAAGGGCAAAAGAACATATTCCACTTGTGCAATCAAGACATTTTCACAATACTAAACACACCATGTGTTTAGACCTTAAAACTAACTTAATATCCAAGACACAACATAAAACAGTCTATAAAGCAACTCACTATACTAAAACCTTACTAAATCACGCCTTACCTGCAAAGCGAAGAAAAGCCGAGCTAACGCACTAGGGGTGTAATAACACGTAATTGCATTTTTACGTTGATATTACTAACTTGGAATGTTCACGTGCCTACTAACCTTAAGTCACGTGATTGAAATGGCAGACAACAGTTTCTCGTCGATGGTTCTTCCTCATATGACTTACTTATACGAAAACTTGGATTTAGGCTGGCGGCTCGTGAACGCTTTATGCGACGTTGGTCTTCTAACGTGGGACAACCGAGAAGAAGTGATGAATCAGAAAGAACCTAGAACTGCTCGCATCAACCGACTTCTCAGTGAAATATTGCCCTATCGAGGGCCAGATGCTAGTGAAAGATTTGTGGAAGCGTTGAAAGTGTCAAACCAGAAGCACGTGGTGGAGAGACTGAAAGAGGCGCGTAGATTTGGTGAGACGAAATTTTGTTCAGATACCCGGATGCTTAGTATTGTGTTGTCTGTATGTCGAATTGTGTTGAACTTGTATTTGTGACATTGCAGATTGAGTGTCAACATGTAAATGTCATTCTTTTATCCACTTTAAGTTAACACATTAAATAATTAGATTTATTATTTTTAATTAAAAGGTGGATCAGAACATGCTAGAGAATTAGATAAAGATGCAATGCTTCAGAAACCACTCGATGACGATTGTATTCTCTATATTGGTCCGCACATCGGCAGATGGAGGTCACTAGCGAGATCATTGGGATTCACTGAAGGACAAATCGAGAACATCGAGGAAGATTTCTCTAGAAACCAAGAAGAGCAAGGAATACAAATGCTACACAAATGGGTAAAGAAAGAGAGCACATTTGCTACAGTAGGAAAATTGGCAGCAGCAGCTAAGAAGATAGGAAAGGGTGACATTGCTCAACTGTTAGTCACATATGTGAGAGATCATGAACATGTGTGATACGTAATGGAGTGGAATGGAGTTATAACGAAAGTTGTTACGTCATAGTCTTTAATAGCGATGATTTACTGTACAGATATGTACAAATGTATTGCTACTGACTCATAGCTCTTAATTAACTTTTAAGGTTTTATACGTTTTCTTTAGCTACTTTCCGTTTTTATAAGTAGATGCAGCATGCAATCTGTTAATGTGAAGTGATTAAGGCAAACCAACGTGTACAGTTTGGTACGTGTTTGTTGCCTTGTTCTCAGTCCCTCACCTAACGTCATGCAACCTGAGACGCGCATCCGCTAAGGTTACATTGCCTCTGTAGCCACCGACAATTGGAATTCAGCGCATGCGCTCATTGCTATTAGCGTGCCAGGCGATATGATCACGTTAATTAGCGTGCCAGCTGTTCCCTGCTGTCGCTGTAAAAATCAGTTGAGGGTTTAGCACTTAGTGCTTCTTCATGTGTTCCTTGATACGTAGTCACATGTCGTTCGTGTGTAACCAATCGTCTTCTTGCTTTGGTGGAGAGTTAGCAGCATGTGGTTGTGCTGGTGAGTTTCCCCGCTATACTTACTGTACTGCCAATTTCCCAACCAGTCAACAAACTAGAAGTTAATTGGGTACACAAGTACTGAGTAGGTAGTACATGTACATGTATGGTAGAGTCCATATGTCAGTTGGTCAGTTGTATTGTATGTCACATTGTCTTGTCACATTCGCTCAACATTAATAATAAAATTGCAACTGTTCTGTAAAGTGTCTCTACTTCTTAACGACTTGTACAACGTCTTCGTCTTCAAGAACGTGCTCTTTGCCAACCTTCTGTGGATTGTGTTTAACAGACTTGCCCCAAACCAGAGCACTAGAGTACAGTACACACAAATAACTCTGAAACTCATCAGCAAACTCACATCAATAGAAACGTTTAGTGTGGTGTGTGTGTGTGTGTGTGTGTGTGTGTGTGTGTGTGTGTGTGTGTGTGTGTGTGTGTGTGTGTGTGTGTGTGTGTGATTACTTATCAATATACTATTACAACAATACATGCATACATACACGGCAGCTAGAGCTACTCTATTACATCATCTCACTTACAGCTTGAACTCCTTCATGATTCCTTTGTGCAGTGAATTACAAAACGCCTCAACCGTTCTACCCTTAGAAGCAGTAAGAATAATAGGAGCCGTGTAATCAGGGAGTTGACCTTTTGGTTTAGTGTAACTACACAAAACAACAAATCAACAAACCAGCCAGCCAACACCACAACACACTACGTGTACAACAGAGTTCCTACATTCTCGTCAGATAAAGGTAGTCCCACATCTTTTCTAATAAATCATCAAAATTCCACTTGTGATGAGCAGAGATGGGAACAGCGTGCGGTACTCTGTAGATAATGTCGAGTTCCTGTAAAAACATTCGTCTGCATTCTTCATCGAAAGTATGCAACACGGATGTATGGAAGTCACCTCAATTGAAATTTGATCGATTTTATTCAAAACAAATATTGCTGGAATGTAAACCCTAGAATGCACAAAACAGCAGAACAATGACAAACGTATGACACACGTTTGTCAAGTAAGTAAATGATTTAACACTTTGTTAATTAATCAAAAATCATTATTAACAATTTTAATTAATTAATGAAATATTTATTATTAATTTTTAATAAATTATTATTAACGTATTTCATTAATTAATATTCAAGCAAAATCTATAATAAACTATTTCACTAATTATTGATAACATATTTTATTCATTAATTAATAATCAAGCAAAATCTTTAAAGTATTTCACTAATTAATTAAAATTATTAGTAATGCATTTCACTAATTAATTAAAAATCCTTAATAAAAAAATTGTAGCATTCTTAGAAGCAAAATGTAAATGTTTTTGCTTTAATTATTTGTGTGTATATATCATATTTCATTAATTAATTAATAATCATTAATAATGTATTTAATTAATTAATTATTATTAACACATGTCGCTCTACTGTAGCCGCCAGTACGTGATCATACACATGGCTTTCTGTAGCCTGTAAATACATCAGCAATACACTGAGGATGAAGGTATAAGAAGCAATATGACTTGGTTAGAGCGACTACGTGTACTGGTGAGGTTACACAAGTTTTATTGAATGACATAAATATTATTGTATGTGTAATTACGCATGCAATTTAGTCTCACATGACCAGACTGTAATCCCACCCACTCTAAATACCATAATTACATTAATTAATTAATTCTCCATCTTGCATGCCTCTCACCTGTTGCCCTCAACGACGTCTATCAAGTCATCTGGTGTAGCATCACAACGTAATATGATATCAGCATTATGTATCTTGTACTCGGATAATATTGATTTCACCATGTCGTTGTCCATCTGAGTCTGTGCTACCGAACACGTGAGGTTTAGTCCACCTCGTTCTTTCCGTTTAAACGCAATGTTTGGCGGCTGTTTGTTAAGACGAATGCCGAATCCCTCCAACTCTTTTTCGATGAGTTGTTTGTCGTGTAGAGGTTTTAATACGTCCAATACAATGAAGATAAGGCTGCATGTTCGTGCAACTACAATGTAACATCATACATAAAGTAGTTGATTAGTAAATGTAAGAGCATCGTCCGATTGGTTAGAGAAAAAAGTCTGTCTTCATGTCTGTCCAACTGTCTGTTTGTCTGTTTGCCCATCTATCTGTCTGTTTGTGTGTTGTCTGTTTATCCATCCATCTGTCTGTTTGTGTGTTTGTCTGCTTTGTTTATCCATCTGTCTGTTTGTGTGTTTGTCCATCCATCTGTCTGTTTGTGTGTTTGTGTGTTTGTCTGTTTGTCCATCCATCTGTCTGCCTTCCCGTTTACCGGCAATAACTTGTCTTCCTCTCCCTTTGCCATCCTTTGCTCCTTCTATAATACCCGGTAGATCTAACAACTAAACATATGATCACACAAGTACGTACATGTAGTTGTTTCTTGTGATTACTGTATTATAACAGACCAATGTCTGAATATATGATTAACAAACAGACAGACAAACATGAAGACAGACAGACAATACAATGACACACAAACAGACACACAAGCAGACAAACAAACAGACAGACAAATAGACAGACAAATAGACAGACAAACAGACAGACAATAAGATGACAAACAAACAGACAGACAAACAGACAGACAAACAGACAGACAATAAGATGACAAACAAACAGACAGACAGACAATATGATGACAAACAGACAAACTGACAACAAACAAACAGACAGACAGACAAACAAACAGACAGACAAACAGACAGACAATAAGATGACAAACAAACAAACAGACAGACAGATAGACAGACAATGAATAAGACAACAAACTAATAAACAAATCATTACGTAGTTTGCATTGATGTCAGTTGTAGTCTAATTCATGAAATAATTAAAACAACAAACCATACAAACACAGTTAAAAATAAACAAACAAACAGAGCCAACACACACACAAACACACACACACACACACACACACACACACACACACACACACACACACAGACAAATGGATATGCCCTTCGGAGAGTTCCAAAGATAGCACTCCTGCCTATTTCAAGGTAGGGACCTCGGCGCTACTCGGAGTTTTATGCAGCGCTGACGAACCCCTTCATGCGTGGCCAGAGCATCGAAGGGCACTGACTTTGGTGCAGCTGCGGGACTGGACCTCAAGTCCACACGTACCCGTATACACTGCGTGATGTTCTGCCAAGCCAGCGGTCTAGTCCACACCCAGTCAAAGAGCAGGTGCTCATTTATACTCCTGAGTCGAGAGAGGCAATTGTGTGTGAATTTCTTGCCCAAGGAAATTACGTCTGTACTCGTTCACGAACCTACAACCTCAACATCCCGGATGTTTATATTCTCCAAATGCAACTCTCTACCCAACTTAGCCTTGGTATTCCAGACTGCTTTCTGCACGTGATGGGAGGAGGGAAGAAAGCAGTCTGGGGACAGCTCTATTGTAAGTGACTTCGGAAGAAGGCAGTGCTCATGTAAATCTATAATACCCAAGTTCATTAGAAACAGTACGATCATATAACCACTTACAGCAATCAGATACCGCGTAGTACCGAATAGATCTGTTGGTGCGGTTAATTGTTTTGTATAATGTCCACGGCTCGAATGCCAAAGAAGTTTCTTGCAGCCAACAAGTGCCGGCTGTGTGGTAACCGCTTTCTGAGTTCTCAAAGCAAACACAATTTGTTTCAAACGAACCAGGATCTCTGCACAAAGCTTCAGCAAGCTACCGGATTAGACATCAGCAACACAGATGGCCTTTCACACTACGTATGTGGTTCTTGTCGAAGCAGACTGCTGACTTTCAAACGCGAGCGCAACAAACTTGAATCCACGAAGCAGTCCATTACGTTGACATACAAGAAGACATTGTCCTGTTGGAGGTTCAAGAGAGGAGTCATAGCGTCTCCAACAAGTTCATGTACTGTCAAGAAAGCAGACCTCATGGCAAGTCCTCCAATGGCTGGTGACGAAAGGTTAATTGTTACTTTTTGTATTTAATCATCGCGGTCGACTGAGTTAAATGGGTGTGCACGTTTAGACCTTTCGTGAGAAACACTGCTGGTGCTGCAATTCATCGTCTTTTCGTGCACAACGTCGCCTGGTCTCTCTTCGTGGGAAACTTTGCTGCAAAGAAGTCTGTAACACCTCATTGTGTATGTCGCGCAATGGCTTTACCGCCTTCACGTATTCCAGCGCCCATTCGTAGTTCGCCTCAGCGACCACGTAAGAGTATTGTGAGCCGTTATCTCACTCTGATCAATACTAATTAGCTATTTGTTGCAGGAGCTTCAGCCATTGTGGCGGCTGCACTGCCTCTGCCCACGCCGTCTTCGTCAATGACAGTAGCTGAACATACCTGTACTGCACTACTGACTCGGTTTGAGCCACCAGTAAAGCCGGGATCTATTCCCTCTACATCAGAATTTGCTAGGCTGCATGTGCCCTTTTACACTAGAGTAACCAAAGGAGCTGTTGATGAAACACCTGGTCAGACAGATTCTTCGACTGAGTCCGTTCAGTCTATAGTGAAGGTGGACGCGTGCAGTATGTGCCATCTGTGCCTGTTGACTACTTATTGTTGCATATGCACTCTATTAGGTGCAGGTGATTCACCCATCCAAAACATGTGATGTCACCATTTCAAACCAATACCATGGCCTAGGACGTGCTTTAGCCACTCTGAAGCCTGACAGAATTGCTCAAGCTGCTCTGAAAAATTCTGATGTTTTGCCGTTTTGATCAAAGGAATGTGCCATCTTATCAACAAAGAATGTGAAGAAATGTGCAGACCGTCTACTCACAGTTCATTTTGCAACTCTTCTTTTTTGGGTATGACATCATTGACAATACAGAAAACTGTTTACGAACTGCAGACAATAGCACCTACATTATGGAAAGTCTTACAAGTGTCTGTGAGTCCTAATATGACTTCAATTGACAACAATGAGAAATTTCAAGCACATACATGTATGGCAGCAGCATGTCTGCTTAAGGCTTGAAATCCTTACATGGGTGCTTTACAATCAGTAGTCAGCATGATCCTTTTCAATTCAGGAGCCAAAAAAGGGCATACAACAGACTGAACCGGTTGGGTGTTTGTATGTCTCATAAGACAACATTTCGAAAGATCAAGTCTATGTCAGGAACTTTTAACACTTCATTGCTCTGCTGGAAACATAACCTGGAAAAGAAATGCCAGTCATTCCACAATCAATCTTTGCAGCTGCAGACCTCTGACTGTTTATCACATGTAACCTTTCACAGCTTTGATAGCACAAGAAATGGTGATATTACTGAGAACATCATTGGTAGTGAGACCTCTGACTCTTCTTGTTCCATTAGTTGGGAACCTGAAGAAGGCTCAGAGCAGGAGCCACACTTAGAGACATTATGCTTTCAACTGACAGAAGACAACCTGGACACTTCAATCAAGACCAAGTGCATGACTGACTATTGACAGGAGAAACAAGTCTTTGCATTGGTTCAATATGATTGCTACAAACAAACGAATTGTTGACTGCCATCTGCCAACTGCAAGGCCTAGGTGTTCTATTTTGTCTGTGCCAGACACTGCTTTTTTGTCATCTTTGGATGACCATGCATATCTGAGAAAAGAATTTGCAATTATCGTGGAGAGGATCATCACCAAGTACATGCCTGCTTTCTCACATTTTGCAAAATATGTTGTAAATCATATTGAACACCAATATACCAAGCAAGCTCGTAAGAAGTCTATACGAAACTGTTTGGGCCTACTTGAGTTTAATGAAAATAAACAGCAGGACATGGTGAAAATCTCAGAACATGTAAATCAAACATATCTTCCGTATAGCTCTATGCGGCAAGACGAGGGTGGCAGACATACGTACTCTCAGCCTTTGGTGAGGATGCAGTTTGGCGGTGACCAACTGACTGAAGAGAGAATCCAGAGTTCTCAATTGGCAGTCATTAATGGTGAAACATCTTATGAAAGGATTGAGGGAGTATTTACTCATGCTGAGGATTTTCACTGTAGCATGAACTTTGTAACCCTTATATTTACAAAGTTTTATGATACTCAAAGTGCAAAAGATGTGGGAACTCTCTATCAATTAAGAAACCGCCTTGACCGCAGGGACATTGAAAGAGATACCCATATGCACTACCAATCTTGTAGATCATTTGTAAATGATCTGTTGGATGGATATATTCTGGCAGCAGCTGTCACTCATTTCAAATTGAAGGATTTTGACGATTCACCTGTTCCTCCTGGGATGCCTAAATCACTGGAAGCTACGTGGTTTCACGACAAAGTTTTAAGCATGGTGCACAAGTATGTTCTTCAGTGGATAGAAACCAAGAAACATGCTTCAGCCTTGATCAGTGCTGTACAGTCTGGTTTCCCAGAAGTTGCAGAACTATCAGAAAGTACAGTTGAACAACCATCCCTGACTACTGTGCCTTCTTGTAACAGTGTGCCTAGAGTGCATGACAGCCAGCAAATTGGAATGACACCTACTAGTTTAGTAAATTTGGCCCATCAGTCAGCAAGCTTGAGAAGCTACCGTGGCAATCTATGGTCTCTCCTTGGAAGACTGAAAACTTTGCAGGTACAAAGACAACAGACGTCATCACTTCTTGTGCAGACTGAAATTGCTCGTGCAGTAATGTCAGGAGAACAACATGCAATGAAGTCTCTGTCCAGTGACAGTAGACAATGTTTAGTACTTACTCACATTGAGAATGAAAGCCAGCACTCTATGCAGCAGCAACAAGATAGATCATGTATTGAAGAAAAGAGGCAGGATTTTGGCTGTCGTGACCCTGAGTGTACTTTAGTGTTCCGGTCTAAGCTTGCTCGTTGTGAACATGAAAGTAATGTGCATCTACTACTCATTTCTGACAATGATGAATCAAATATTGACCAAACAGACAAATCTCATGATTCAACTACTGCTGCTGAAGACACTGTTTAATTACATTTCTAATTTTTTGAAAATGTCTCTTTTGGAACGAGATTTTGAAGATGCAGTTGTTTCAGAAATGGATGGGGAGAGGCTTCTACGTTTGTGGAAATTCAAGTTTTTACACTTCAAAGAGGCCAGAAGAATAAAGTATGCTCTGGAAGCTTTCAACTTTGTTTCTGACCAGATGGCATTGTTGAGCTGTAGTGAGGCACATCACCAGCTTTGGAACAGAGGCTTCAATTGGCGTGGAGGGATTGGCAATAACATTCCTTTAGACTTAATGGTGGAGCATAATAACAACATAGTCAAGGAACTGATTGCTAATTAAGGTGCTAAAGTCTCTTTTGCTTCAGCTCAGCTGGTAAGTCGTGCTGCACAAGGCGTCGAATCTGTTCTTGACAATTTGGATATGGCTCTACAAGTTCATCGGGAGTCTGGGAACCATGCTAGGATTGACAAGCAGAAAGATGTGCATTTGATTGCCAATGAAGCTGAGACAGAATATGAGTGCATATAGTCCTGGACGAGCATACAAGACACTTACAAAGATGAATCGAGATGTCTTGCAAGGACTCACACCTAGCTCACTTCTAACTTGGATTAGGAAGCAGAAGCAGAAGCTGCATGGCCAAGAACTGGAACATCCTGTTTCAAATGTGACTGCATAGGAAATCTTGCATGTTGTTTGAGTTTGTTTTATTTTAGGTTTTACTTTTCGAACAAATTTTGCTAGAATAGGCTTAGTTTGGTAACTTCTTCTATAGTTTTAGTTTGGTTATGGTAACTTCTTTTATAGTTTTAGGTTAGCTATTGTGCAAGTGTGTACGCATAGGTGCAACGTGCTGCATGTGCAATTAAGCATGGCCAATACAATTACTTAATGCATTTCATGCATTAATGCATGCCTTAGCTTCACTTAGCTCTGACAACAAGTCTATGACATCAGTCACTCTGTGCAATGTACCCAAGTGTGCCATAATGCATTCAACTGCTTCCTGGCTAAGGCTAAGACGACTTATATCAACAGAACATGTATAGTAAGGCTGTTGGTCCAACAACGCTAAACACATTTCCTCTCTCAATTGATATTCATTAAGTGCTTCCCTAAGCAGCATTTGCTGCATCAGTGTGACAGACTGAACAGGACTTTCAGTTACTCCCTCCTCTTGATCAACACCCAAACACTCTAACATAACTGAACAGCTATTCTCATCACATGTACACTTCTCTGCACAGATATCACAACAGTTATGTTGAATGCATACAGAAGCAGAAGCTGAAGGCGACAAGAAATGTCGCCGACAAACGTTTGAATTCATCAGATACTGGTACATACTGGAATCAATGTGAGCCAGTTGCTGTCCATGGTAATATAAAAGAGCCAAACTCTGAGTCCCATCTAGACCACATTGCCCTATCTCTTGCATGTAGGCTTCCAAACAGTTGGAGGGACCATTGTGGAGAACTGTGTACAGTCCCTTGACATGAATACCCATTCCCAAGGCATTGGTAGCAAACACTATTCTGCACTTTCCATTGGTGTCTGAAAGTGATTCCAATATGAGTTCTTTGTTGGCCTCAGGTGTGCTGGAATGAAACATCTCTACCAGACGGTTTTCCATTCTGTTCTCACCTTCAGGAAAGAATGCCTTTCCTCCTAGAGAATGCTGAAAGTGGGTGTATAAAAATGCACAAGCATTTTGAGTTTTACAGTACACAAGAACTCTAGGACAATTAATTCCCAAAGTATTCAACCTTTGGAGAAGCCAACAGAAAGTCGTTTCTGGACCTGGATGCATTTTCTTGACGCACAGGAAGCTGTTAGGCCTATCTGGACTCTTGACGATTTGAACTGCATTGCGTAGACCCAAAGCTTGATTTAGGATACTTCTTGTAGCAGTGGAAGCTGTTGTCGTCAAGGCCAGACATGGAACGTCCAACAACTATCTCAACTCACCTACGAGACCACACCAAACATGAAAAGGGTTGTCGTCATGACCATCAGTACAGTCAAAAAGCTCACTCCACCCCTATAAAAACGTGTAAACTCGCTATGACCCTGGCCTGCATGACTAAATTTCATTCTCACCACTGCACGACAGTATGTGCTTCATCGACGACAACTGCCACAAATCTGTCGCAGATCGGATCTCTGTAGTGCCGTTCGCCACTCTGAAGAACCAACAAGCACTTCAGGGCTTCCATAAATTAATGGGACTTTCCCTGTCTTGATTTCTGCATCTCTAGACTTGGACTGGCTGACAATGGCAGCTTCTGTGCCGCTGTGAGTCAAAAAAGCGACCTGATCTCTCATTAGCAACTGCAAAGGTGACACGACAAGCACCAGAGGGTTCCTGAGATGCTGCTGAAAGCCGTTTGCAGCCAGTCGACTACAACAAACGGGAGAATATGAAAAATAAGTGACTTGCCAAATCCGGTAGGAAAACAGGCAAAGACATCGCGACCTCGTACTAGATAGCGTAAAGCAAGCAGTTGAAGGGGCTTCAAGGCTTCAACAACAAACGTAGGCAAAGTTGTTGAAACAGTCACTGCGATAGCTTCATCATTAGGCAATGTCTGCAGCTGACTAGCACTCGATGGAACATCCATGTCAACATGTCAACACGGAAAACAATAGCATTGCGTTGGTTAGTGTTATCTGCACCCCACTGTGCTATTTTACAATCTCAACAATCGTTTAGAGGTAATTGCAAAGTACTTATTGACGTCAGCAAATATCTACAGCGCTGATTGACCGTTTTTAGCGGTGGTTTTGATTGAAGCGGATGTTTCTGAACTTGAGCAGTCGCGCCTCTTCTGAAGTCACTTACAATAGAGCTGTCTCCAGACTGCTTCTTCTCTCCTCCCACCCTCCCCTCCCATCACGTGCAGAAAGCAGTCTGGAATACCGAGGCTACAACCAACTGAGCTACAGACGCCACACACACACACACACACACACACACACACACACACACACACACACACACACACACACACACACACACACACACAGAGTAACTACCTGTATCTTTGCTCCCTTATATCTCACAACTCCAGGCACAGTCGTGAGAGTAGTGAATTCATAAGCAGCCACTTCTGAGTAAACACCAGCCAAGTTCGTCATTAGAGTAGACTTCCCAACAGATGGAAACCCTACAAATAATCTCACAATTACTTATCAACCTCTTTCTCTCTCTCTCTCTCTCTCACACACACACACACACACACACACACACACACACACACACACACACACACACACACACACACACACCAACAAATCCAATTCTTGCGTCTCCAGTCTTTGCCACGTCGAATCCCTCGCCAGGACCGCCACCGCCGCCTTTTGGTTGAATTAGCTCGCGTCTAAGTTTAGCCAGCTTCGCTTTCAATAGTCCTAAATGATGAGCGGTTGCTTTGTTTTTCTGTGTTCGAGCCATCTGAACAAATGGGGCCCCACTCTTAATTAAACGCCAAATACACTCGTAACACAAACATAATGCATTACCTCGGCCTCTATATCTTCTATTTTTTGAAGGATACTCATTGCAGCGAAGAAGGTTTTCCACGCTTGTCAAACTCACTCTGCGCGTGAAGTCTGGGACTACGAGGGCAAAACCTAATTCTCAGAGCCGTCTATATACGGCTCTGCTAATTCTTGCATGCGCGCATGCGCACATGATCAATCAAATCGCGCGAAATATCTTTTCTAAATAAAATGGTGAGTCTCTTTGCTTCGTGCACGATACACAAATGGTGATCATTTTGCTACGATTTCTAGTCACGCAAGAAAGGCCTGAGCGTCGAAGAGAAGAGAAGTCGTATGATGGAGCTTTTATTCGAGAAGGCAATGGAAATCAGTTTTGCTCTTACCTTCTAAGACATGATTTGTTAACCGTAAGTCATTTTAACTACAGAAAGATTTTTTCCAGCTGAAGGAATTGGAGAAAATGGGTCAGAAAGAGAAAGGCGTCAGTGAGTGACGACACGCGCTGCTGATTGGCTGTTTGTTGCTATGGAGATTTGGGAGTTGTGTTTAATTAACTGTTTTCTTGTTGTTTGTTGTTTAGCGTCTATGTCTGTGAAAGATATTGTTCAGAGTTTGGTTGATGACGATATGATTGACACGGACAGGATAGGAACTTCGAATTATTTTTGGTCATTTCCTAGTAAAGCACTTCATACAGTAAGACACATTTGTATGTACATCTACAGACTGTCAGTATACTCGAATAGACAGGTAGAGAGAGAGAGAGAGAGAGAGAGAGAGAGAGAGAGAGAGAGACAAAGAAAAGAGTGAATGGGAGCATGTGATCTCTAGCTCTGTGTCTGTCTGTTTGTCTGCCTATCTGTTTGTCCATCTGTCTGTTTGTCTGTCTATCTGTCTGTCCATATGTCTGTCTGTTTGTCTGTCTATCTGTTTGTCTATCTGTCTGTCTGTCTGTTTGTCCATCCGTCTGTCTGTCTAGCTGTTTGTCCATCTGTCTGTTTGTCTGTCTATCTGTCTGTCCCTATGTTTGTCTGTTTGTCCATCTGTCTGTCTGTCTAGCTGTTTGTCCATCTGTCTGTTTGTCTGTCTATCTGTCTGTCTGTTTGTCTGTCTATCTGTTTATCTGTTTGTCTGTCTATCTGTTTATCTGTTTGTCTGTCTATATGTTTGTCGAGCTATCTGTCTGTCTGTTTGTCCATCTGTCTGTCTATCTGTTTGTCCATCTGTCTGTTTGTCTGTCTATTTGTCTGTCTATCTGTCTGTTTGTTTGTCTGTCTATCTGTCTGTTTGTTTGTCTGTCTATTTTGTCCATCTGTCTGTCTGTCTGTCTATTTGTTTGTCCATCTGTCTGTTTGTTTGCATGTTTGTCTGTTTATATCTACAACTCTTGCTTTTTTCAATCAGCGTAAGAGGAAATTAGCTGACCTTACCAAGCAAGTAGAGGAAGCTAAGAAACGTAAGTCTCACAATGAGGCTCTTCAAAAGGATGCAAAACAAGGAAAAGATGACACAGTGAGTAGACATGCCACTTAGTGACTAGCTGTACTATAGTGACTAAAGTGAGTTGGTTGTGTGTAGGAAAAGAGACAATGTGTGTTGAAAGAATTAAAAAACATGAAAGACAAGAAAGGAAAACTTACAGCCGAATTGGAACAATACAAAGACCTGGATCCAAAGACATTACAGGAAAAAAGTTAAAAAACAAATAAAATGAACAGACAAACAGACACACATACACATACTGACAGACAGACAGACAGACAGACAGACAGACATGCAGGTGTAGACAGACAGACACACGCATGCACACACATACATACATACAGACAGACAGACAGACAGACAACAAATTGTGTTGATTGTAAGTGCTTACACGTGTCTGTTGTGCATTAGGCAGGCAAACACGAGAGGCAAAAGAGGCAATCAACAGATGGACTGGTAAGTGCCACATAATCAATTTGTCTGTCTGTCTGTCTGTCTGTCTGTCTGTCTGTCTGTCTGTTTATCTTTCTTTTCCACTTGTTTGTCGCTTTGTCTATGCGATTACACCAACCAAACCACACACATCGTTGAAGTAAAGTGATTGCCAATGTATTACCATGCAGTAATTGTAAGAAATTCAGAGCAGCTACTAGAGTCCCTCTCATCCAACACCCTTACTATCGCCATACTGTCACGTGTGTTGTGTTATTTCCACACTGATACTGTATTAGTGCAATAACACTGTTTCTGTATCGGTTACTCTAGGTTTGAGTGTCCAGCCGGTCATACCCCCTAAGAGGCGAGGTCTTTTGCCTCATGGGGGAGACTGGGGACCCTTAAGCATAGGGCTACTCTCACACTCTGTCGCACACATAGTACATGCGACATGATAGTACTGCACATGATATAAGAATTAATATCAATGACTGCAAGCTAAACTATTAATATCAATGACTGTAAATATAGTTGCTGACTCAAAAATTAATATCAATGACTAAATGCTTGGCTCAAAAATTAATATCAATTGAACAATTGTGTGGCATGTGTTAGACAACGTATTCAGTCTCAAGTCGTGGTGCAAGAACAAGTTTGGCATTGAAGAGTCGGCGATCGACAAGAACTTTGGTATACCTTCAGACCTCGATTATGTTGAGTAAATACGTGAGAACATCCGATATATCTATAACACGTATCACAGTATTCTCTAACTATCATAATTCATTCATATCATGCATCCTATAATATATCTTGTCATACGAATTGAGTCAATCATATCTCCCAATCTATCGTCATACGTCTGTCTCTATATTCGAAATAATAAATTGCGAAAATCTCTGATCTAATTTGCTATACTTTCGTGAGGACGAGCTTCAATCCCTCGAGCTTGCCGCTCGCCATTCGCTTGCCGGGACATTTCCTGTACTCATCGTCGCGCGTCTTCTGCTGCAAGAGAGTTAACGCTTGAACAGAAGTCAGTCGATCCACTGGATTACTCGACGTCATCTGGACACAGACGAGATTCAATTCGGGGTCGCTGATCGATTCCAGTTGTTTGTCGGTGACCGTCTCGTCGAGCTCGTTTCCCATAAAGAGATGAGCAAGCGTACAGCCCAGACTGTATACATCGGCGGCGACCGTGTTGACAAACACGCTGCCATTGTTCTCGGGAGCTCTATACTTTGATATGAATGATTGCTTGTTGAGACATTGGGTGACGATGTGTGACACTCCGAGATCTCCAATTTTAGCCGTGAGGAGCGACGTGACGAGGATGCTGGCGCCACACAGTGAGCCGTGTGAGTACGGCTTGGGTGTCGTTGAGTGCAGAAACGTTAGACCTGCTGCACAATCGATGGCGAGATCGAGTTGTTCTCGTTGCGTCAAGTAGTTGTGGGAAATGATGGCGGCGTCGATCACCTCGCTGAGGGATCCTTCCATGAGTTCCATTGCCAACTGAAGAGGGTGATCGTTCGCGGCCGTGTATCCGAAGATGGAGACGACATTGGGATGCGAGAGCTTGCAGCACGTTGATAGTTCCTGCTGGCAAATGGATTTGTTCATATGTGACACGATGACACCGCTGAACATCTTCACAGCAACAGGAGCACCGCACCAACGGCCAACACGAACAGCTACACAATGAAATTATTACAGAACACTGAAGTGGTGAGGGAGAGATGGATAAGACATTATGCATGGAATATCATCAGATTTAGAGGGAAGCAACGTCTACTCTATAGTCACATACTGTACTACCCATATGTCTGTCTGTATGTCTGTCTGTCTGTCCATCTGTTTATCTGTCTGTCTCCATCTGTTTGTCTGTCTGTCTGTCTGTCCATCTGTCTGTCTGTCCATCTGTCTGTCTGTCTATCTGTTCGTCTGTCTATCTGTTCGTCTGTCTGTCTGTCCATAAATACATATTGATCACAACCTTTTGTTATATTTACATCAAATGATATGATAACGTACTTGCATGATCTCCAGATCCAAGTGTTTTACCAAACATCAAAATATCCTTTACCGGAATAGCAAAGGAATCTGTTATAATGCCAGCCTCCTTGTCTTTGGTCAACTTAACGTTTGTGTACTGTCTAGTTAGTGCTGCATTCTCCTGCTTTAGTGCACCACACTGAGATCTCACACTCGCATTTTCCATTTCCAAGTTCTTGTTTTGTCGTACCAGTGACAAGCCCTCGTCTCTAAGTCGATTCACTTCTTCTTCTTTCTTCACTAGTTGACCTTCCAGTTCCTCTATTTGCTTGGCAGAATCTTCAGCAATTACATCAGCAACTACACCAGTTGTAGACTTGTTTGTTAGTAATGACCAAATGAGGGACACTCTACGTTTGTCTTCCATAGACAAGTCGGCATCTCCAATGTCGGTGGATGAAGCTGATGAGTCGACGCTCTCACTGGATGGAGCATCAGACACGGCATCAACTGCAGGGGAAGGAGGACTTGATATTTCCACTGTATCTGCAAACACAATCAAATACAATCCATTGAATAAAATCAACACACCAACAACTACACTAGCATGTTAACAATGAGCTGAGCAGCATATTCTTCATCCTGAGTTGCTTATGTTCAGGCATAGTACAGAGTATCCCATATCAAGCCATCTCCATTTATATAACCAAGGCTAACCACACATTTACTCGCATAACATCAAAATGGGCCCCATAAAATTATGCAGTCAACAACAGATTAGACCATTGTTATAAAAGGTGGAATTTCATCTGTGTGCAAGATTCATAGTGATGATACTGATTAAGCTAGCAGTTTTGGCATGTTTAGGTTACACACACACACACACACACACACACACACACACACACACACACACACACACACACACACACACACGGACACACACACGGACACACACACGGACACACACACCACAGTGAGTCAATGCCTTCTAAATATGTCATTTGCTTAATCACGTGACTTTTACAAAGTCCTGTTTCTTAGTCTCATAGCTAAAATAAGTACATTAATTAATATCCTCAACAAGAGCACATATGAGGTATCACCAAATTCCACCTTGTTACTACAAGTTACAAAAGACATTTCCTTTGACATAACCGACCAGTTGGTGAAATCTCCACTTACTCTATAGAACAACATTTAGTGCCTCCTGTGTGTTGCTCATGTGGGTCATCTGACTCCTTTCCTTCACATGCTAATCACCAACCAGTTCCTGGCACAGAAACTTCCTCTAATTAGCATAGCATCACTTTGTTCTGTCAACACTTCAAGAGTAAAAAACAACGCTGAAAGGCATATCATGCAGTGAAGCAACTCATGGATGGAAATCCCATAGTGAAATGACTTAATTAAGAGTAAAAAACAATGCCAAAGGGTAAATCATGTAGTGAAGCTGACTTGGTAAGACAGTCCTTTCCAATTCATGCAGAGATTTCCTGCCACTATTAACACATTCACAGGCATCCATAGCATGCACTCACTACTGACTAATCTCGACCACAAACAACCTAGGAGACTGAAACTATAACAAGCAGGAAACCTAAAGGTTAGGGGTAATGACAAGTGGCATCACTGGATGTGTACATGGTTTCAAGTCACATTCCCATCAATTCTAATAATTTGGTTAGCACCATCTTTCTTGGTGTTCAACAGATTTCATCACACATCACATCACATCCACTTCATCCAACCACAACACACAACAGCGCAAGAAGTCTACACATCTGGATTTGTAGAGAACCCAATTCCACACATACCTTCAATCAAAATGGCATGATGACATCAGCCAGTTTAGTGCAATCTTGTTATTAAAACGGAATATTTTATGTTACTTTTATGTGAACAAGTTGGAGCATGAAACACAACAGATGACCTTGGGACATCTTAGGACAGCCTTGCAGTACAATTCGAGAAAGACATTCATTCCAAACACACACACACACACACACACACACACACACACACACACACACACACACACACACACACACATACACACACACACACACACACACACACACACACACACACACACACACACACAATGCAACCTACCATCTGCACCCTCTACTGTCTCCTGCTCTGTAACCTCCTCTTTCTCCTTCCTCTCTCTCCCCTCCACACTTCCATTCACATTCATAACCGTCCGAATAAACTCCTTCGCCTTCTTCTCTTTCTTTCCACCGACGCCCTTCAGACCGATCGTGTCGAGCAGTGCCTGCAGCTTCTCGTCGACGTTCTGCGTCTGCACAAAACGTGGCACGACAACACAACGAGAGTCAGGTGAGACATAATATCATATCTCAAACAGCTCATGACGCGACACTCACCGCAAGTCCAAAGTCTTGATCAAACCCGACGTGTTGTACATGCCTGCAGGGATAGGACGGATAAGAGAGAGAGAGAGAGAGAAATCGATTAAATCCGAACTGTTACCAATTAGCTACACATGCTTGCTACATGATGTTATCAAGAATGTGGCAATTGTAGCAAACGTGAACGTGTAGCAGGTGAAAAATGTCATACAAAAATGTGTAATCGGTGTCGTCGTCTCATACTACAATCAGTCGTGTGACGACCATCGAGGTAATTGCCGGCGAGCGGAACATGCGTGTTATTCGTGACAAACTGCCGCACGACGCCAACTCACACGAAATCCAACGGACTCGAGATCGTCGCTCGTTGAGAGAGCTTCTTCTTCGACTTCTTTCGTTCTGCCATACTTGACACGGTGTCAGATAGGCTCGCAACTCGCCACAACTGACCTCACTTTCACGTCCGGGTATTAAATATTGTACCTCCCGGATGTGAAAGTGTCATCATGACGTCACATATGACGCTCGACTCCTTTCTTGCGTTTTTTAGTATAAAGTCGTTCAAGAAATTATTAATAATCATGATGACTACACGATATTTTACTAGGTGCGATCACCGTGGTGACAGACTGCGTTTTGGCTCCCTCCATGTGTCTCGCTAGACACTCCGTCTCTTAATCGCAGCAGTCAGTCCGCCATGATTGTGGTTTCCTGTCTGGGCGGTCCGTGTTGGTGTCTGATTACAACACGAGCGGCTCGGCACGTGTCATTAGCAGCACGTGTAAACTAAATTAGTACGTCACAGCCTACAAGCGACAGACCGTCCCTCTCAATAACAAGTCGAGCGTCCGACTGGGAAATCAGTCGACCAGACATTCTCGAATCGAACTCTTTTCGCCTCGTTTTTGCACTCTCTAAACGCAACTTGAAGTTTTCTATTTCTGTATTCATCACATCGACAGTTTCCATCGACACTAGAGCTACAGAAAAAGTTTGACTTTAGTAATGAATTCCTTCTCGCCATCTCAACCGATACTCAAACACAAAGGTATAAACCCCACTTCTCACTATGTTTAGTTGTTTACAAGTGAGATTGCAGCTTGTTGTTTCTGGTTGCAGGCAGACCGAAGAGCAAACTACTGAAGGCATCGAAATGGTGGATCATCAAGGTGACTGACTCGTGTCTGACAAACTCGTGCACTTTTATTCGTACCTTGTTGAGAACGAGAGACAAAGGAATGTGCGCGTTGCAAACACATGTACATGTACGTTTCACGTTCCTCTCGCATATTCATGTCGAGGGTTGGACCTGCCACCTGTTGCACGTGCCGATTAGCCTTTCTAGCAGCAACATATTGTGCTACATTTTCGTCTATTCGTGTTGAGTAAGCGTTGGTTTTTCTCTTTCCTTGCAGTATCTCGGAACAGTCGAAGCCGTCAAAGACTGGCGAGCTCCAGGCAGCAGACTAGAGCTAATGGCATTCGTCAGGAGTGCACAGGTCAGTGTGTCGCTATGCATAAGCACGTCTATTGCATCAAGTGACATGTTCGAATCACTTCGTGCTGGCGGCTCTTTCTGCTTGCAAAATTAACGAATGTAATGAGAGTTATAAGAGAAATGAGAAGGATGATTGGATCCGGTCTTCAGAGAAGCATGTTACAAAAGAGAGCAAGAGAAACAGGTTGAGACGAGTGGGTGGGCTCATGTAGGATGACATTGCTAATGCGACGCCGCCCCAGTAACATGTGGCCAGCGGTTGTGCACCGCAAACTCGATCCTTTAGCATCAAATTTCTTCTCCTCTAGGCGGCCACGAAGGCGTCGGCGTCGGCAAAGACGCACACAGCAAAACGTCTGTGGATCTCATTGGAATGGCTGCACGTTACGGATCAATTCAAAAAGGTTTTTCACTGATTTTTGTGTGTAAGATGATTAGTTGTTGAGCCGTCTATCTTATGATATCTAGAAGTTGTATGCCCTCTCGAGAACTGAGGAGATTGGAAGCTTTTGTCATGCTTCTGATGATGATGGTAATCATTACCTTCTCATCAAGGTGGTGAATCCTAAGACAAGTAACAATGACTGCATTATACTGGCAACACATGATATTGTAAGTCACTTGTATGAGACGGAAATAGCAATTCCAGATGATGCTTGCTCTCATGACAGGTTACCATCAGACACATTTGCCAAGTTCTCAAAGTAGCAGTCGAGAGTTCACTGGAAAAGACGAGGGCAAAGGTGAAACATTTGATGAGTCTCAAGCAGGGACATAGTCGACATGAGTATGAGGAGATTGAATTATATGGTGACACAAGCAACACACTTACAAATACATCCTCATCACTTCCTCATTCCACTCTGCAGTTTCTAGAGGATGAAGCTAAAAATAAGAAATATGATATTCCTAGACAGAATTCATCTTCCAGTTCCAAGTCTTCATTTGATGATAACTGGATGTCAGATGCATGTTCATCACCGATTCCTGGTTTTGATTATGATATCGCTGACATTGATGATGATAGTCAAGATGGTGATGGTTTGGCTCATTACGATCATCCACTATCATTGAATAGACGGAGTTATGACACTTTGACAAGGTCATCTCCACAGCCTCACTTTCATTACAAAGTCCCTCGTCTTCTCAGTATTGACCAAACATCACACGAGCACGTGACATATGAAAGTCCCGAACCCGAAGTAATACACTCACAACCTGAAGTAAGACACTCACAGCCTGATGTAATACACTCACATCTCGATGCCGACAATGAACCGGATGCAGCTATATATGACAACGACAGAGTGCTCACAATTATCAGAAGAGAATGTCTGTCTAGAGAACCAATTGAGGAAAAGTTGCAGCATGATTCTGGTCATGAGGAAGTACATGACAGTCCAGTAGTATATGAGCCTCTGCGTGTTGCTCATCCAATCCACAAGTTTGAACAGATGTCCAGCAGCCAAGAAGACGACTCTGGCTTGGAAGACAATGACTCTGTTGAGATCCAAATCAAAGCAGATATACACAGTGAACCGACAGAATTCAGTAAGATGGTACAACACTTTGCAGCAGGAGATGACGAGGATCTATATGCTATTATTGAAAAGTCAGGACAGAAGACAGTTGGTATGATTATGACATCGGCTAACCAAGAGTTGAGTTGTATGTACTAACAGTAGTCTGTAATAATGCAGACACACCTCGCAATAAAACCTATGAAGAAGAGCGACAAGAATTTATGCAAGAGGTTAGTAACTCAAAAGAAGTCAACATTTCTTGATATCTATCTTTTCACTTATGTTACTCTCACATGACTCTCTTTCTCGTGTGTGTGTGTGTGTGTGTGTGTGTGTGTGTGTGTGTGTGTGTGTGTGTGTG